>NC_051181.1:71942575-72225979 GCF_013339695.2 Rhipicephalus sanguineus
TAGCTAAACGCTCTGTCCTGCGAATGCCATGCCGTTTTAAATCGAACCTTTCTTTGGGGCCTTTGCCGACTTGTCAACAAATTCATTTCCTCCATACATTCTGCGGAGTATGCGTCTGAAGAGACATCTTGGGCCGTTAGATTCGTACAGATGAGCAAATTGAATGCAAACTCATATTTGACCAACATCCCGATGTGGACATGTGCCACTACATGTGCCCTTTGAAACGATAAGCACTAAAAACGCAAGCAGTAAAAACTTCACCAACGTTAAATACAAGTCGGCAACCGAGAAGAAGTGGTACACAGAAGCAGCTGAGTGCCAATATATTAAGAAAAAAGGAACCGTGTGTATTGAACGAGGAAAACCAGCGTTATAGGGAAGCGATGATGTCGCCTACAGGCAAGAACGTAAAATGCATTAAATTTACGCGCTTCTAAAGAGACGTTTGCGCCACCAGCGCTTCGATGACATATGTGCTTTCACATTTGAGCAAACTAAATTTATTTCTTTTTAAGAAATCTTCTTTTAACACTGGTTACCATGTAAGCCTCATGGGATGCGCGAAGCTTTTTTTCTTTCTTTAACTAAAAAAAAAATCACAGCATATCCACTGAGTGAATGATGATGAGTGGGCGAAGCTGCGGAGGTTCATCGGTAAACCGTGAATCTTCCGTGAATTCTGCCCAGTACATCATCACCGACGTGAGATCGGGCGCGTTTATACTAAAGGTTCGATGAGTTATGACGACTTGCAGCTCACTTTAATTTTACATGTACGCTGTGAATTTTCATTGTTTAGAAAACCATTGCTTTAGAAAACATCTGGCGTCTTTCGTTAAGCAGCTGGCGTCTTTTCGTTTTGCTTTAGAAACATCTGGCGTTCTTTCGTTTTGCTTTTACAAAACATCTGGCGTCTTTCGTTGGTTTATTTCGTCAATCAACGGCGTTTTGAACAGAAATTTTATTGTTTAATCACGCACAGGAGAAATCTCACCAGGCACTACCTTGGAGGTAAACAATGGCTGCTAATGGGAATGAGAGACAGAAGAAGTCGGCTTTTAGCTAATACTTACACTTCTACTTCTACTAACGTTTCCTACTGGAACATGCCAATGGCTGCTAATGGGGAATGAGAGACAGAAGAATTCGGCTTTTAGTTAAGGCGCACGCTGCGAACTTTTTATTGTTCAACAACGCACAGGAAAAATCTCCCACCGGCACCACCTTGGAGGTCAAAGCGTAAGACTGGTTACGCACTACGACTACTAAGACTACGACTACGACTACGAGAGACGAACGGGTGCCGCCTTAAGGAGCTTCGCCCCTAAAATATCGCGCCGTCATGCCGCTGCTGCTAAATCCCGATTTCTAGGTACGTCGCTGCTGAATACGAGAACATCGATGTTCTTTCCTGAAATAAGCAGCCAAGTAGTGCGCGTAAACCTCCCTGATACAATCTGAACCTTGTGCGAAATAACCGCACTGCGTGAAAGTTGAGCGACAAGGAGCAAGAACTTCAACCTTTTACGCGAGAGCCTTATAGCTACCACGAGTCGAAAAAACTTGGAGCACGCTTAAGCTTCGCCTCCAGGAGTAGAACGCGATGGCGTAATCGGGCCCCGTACGCATCGCCTTCTCAAGTGCTAGGCTATCTTTGGTTCTCGGAGGATGTCTCATCCTTGCCTCAAGGAAATGAACGTCTGTGCGCGTATAATAGTAATTCTTGGGGTTTAACGTCCCAAAACCACGACATGATAATGAGAGACGCCGTAGTGGAGGGCTCCGGAAATTTCGACCACCTGGGGATCTTTAACGTGCACCTAAATCTGAGCACACGGGCCTCAAGCATTTTCGCTTCCATCGAAAATGCGGGCGCGCCGCAGCCGGGATTCGATCCCGCGACCTTCGCGGTCTGTACGCGTATCATGGGCAGTTTCAAGCTACCCTAGAATGCCTACTGCAAGTGGAAGTTGCGTAGTGACCACAACCTTTTTCGAATAAATTCTTCCTATTGCGAATCAGCGAACGTAAGGGTTCACTACGCGTCCGTAAGGCAACACGCGAATCTACGTAGCTGCTCATTTTGTAGAGGCTTTTGCTGCTGATGATGATTAAATATGTCTGAGCGCCTTTTAATGTGTTGGCCTTTGAAACACCCATTCACGCAATATTACATGCGTGAAGGAGACTCCTCTCACTAAATGATATTCATATAATGTTTTTTTTTTTCGAAGCAGTTTCAAGCAATGGCGTGGCTCAGCGGTATAACACCTGCTTTGCACGCAGAAAGCCTGGGTTCGATTCAACGAAAGCGCTGTTGCAATTTCTCAAGGATACCGGACTGATTCGCCGTTTGTAATGTGCATGGCGGAACTGTTACGTCAGCTGAAAGAGTGACTTTTCTCTCCTCCTTCCCAGTGCAGGGTAGCCTACCGGGCTCAGCCCTGGTCAACCTCCCTGCCTTTCTTTTATTCCCTCTCTCACCCAAACCGAAGGTCTTTATTATTTATTTTATTTGCATATTTCTCAATGTTTCGCTCAGGAACAACGCAAATTTTTGCTCACAACCAACAACACCGACGCCGACACTGACGCCGATACCGGAATTTCTGTAAACCAGCTCTTCAACGCTGTAGCGTTAACAAACAAGTACGTAATTATAGCGCAAGCCGCCCTCTGAAAAAGGAGAGCGTCACGTGGCGCCAGCAGCGCAAGCCAGGAGATAGGACAGGACGCTTTAGAAGACAGGTTTGCCTGTGCCTGCCATAATAAAGACGATAGTATTTCTTGGGATACTTAAACGGAGAAATTTTGGTCTCTCTGTCTTTCTGTTTGTCGGCACGTCACTCGATTCAGCCACTCGGCCAAAGTTGAACCACTTGCCCACGGGCCAGCCATCTTGAACTGGTACGGCTGTTCATACTTGTGAACGTTGTCGATCAAAAAGTAAATATCACGCATATCTGAGGCGCAACATCACTAGCTAAGTATTAGGTGGTGTGTTCCTTTAATAGAAAATGCATACATAAGTAATTCTAAAGACCCCAGTTTCTTAAGCTGCGCTGAAAATGCGACTGCGCTGAAACTTGCATTCCTCCGTGCCATCTGCACGAGCTCATTGTTGTGTCTCGGTTTCGGTTCTCTATTGCACTGTACGAATGCCATGGGGCGCCGCTCTGGCATTCCTGTTTTACCCAGACGACGTGTAAATAAAAGAGTGTGTGGAGAGTACTAGTTGAGTGCGGACGTTTCTTCTGCTTCAGCGCTTCGTGCCAAACCGCGTGTTCGGGCTGGCTGGCGCCCCGCCGGTCACGTTGGTCACCGCCGGTCTTTGCCTGCTGCTGTGCCGGGACTACCAGCACGCAACACAGCACTCATGTTTCCCGACGTGGAATTGGAATGGTATAGCGCATTACGGGGAAGAAGAAACGGCCTAGCAGACCGACACAAGAGGACAGAGCGCTAACTTCCAACTGAGCGTATTGCTAACTTCCAACTGAGACGTATTGCCAGATGGCGTCCATATCTCACGCAGCGCCTCTTCTATCGTCTTTAGACGACATTTGCAGCGAAGCACGCAGATACGCCGCCAATTTTTTGTCTTTTGAAGCCTCCAGTTATGGGCTCTGCACAGCGAAAGTTTTCCTGGCTGCGCGGAATGATCCTAATGTAACCAATCGGTTGCCTAGCTAACATGTTGCTCTCATCTTTCGGTGTGTACACGTATATACATCTAAAAAATATTTTTTTACGTCTTGGTAATAAAAGCTTTTACCTTTACATTTTATCTTGTCCCAAGGTTGCCTACTTAGCTCGTAATCTTGCTATTCTACTCTTAAGCTTATTCATAAATTTATAAAACCACCCAATTCTGGGCCATTATATTATAGTGGGTGTGAGTTATAGTATCTAGGCGAAAAACTTGTTCATGACGTCACGACGCGACAGAATGCGTGGCATCATCGTGACACCTCTAACACGACATATTTGTTGTGTCCCATCATCTCATGACTTTACGAGAGAACATTGTATTTGACTGAGAACGTCGATGTAATTCAGTGAGCTTCTCGAGCGCATACGTTTTCGCCTGCGCTCTGGTTAGCGTTGCATAAAGCCACCGTCAATTTTATTATTACGCGTGACGCTGCTCTTTGCGGCTTAGGGGGTATATGCAGTCGAACTCTTTCATAACCAAAACGCCGAAGAAGATATTTTTTTTTTTGTTCGCATGAGCATTTCGTTGCCGCGACAAAAAAAATACGCCCAGCGGTTGCTTCACACAACCAAAATTTATTTAAAGAAATCGCCGATCTTGCCCTGTTTCACGTTGCTTTGAAAGAGCGTGATGGCTCGAGCCTCGCAGCTCAATAAGCATTGCATATCTTCGTCGCCATCGTGGGCGCCGAGGAAAATACGGATGACGTCAAAAGCATCAAGAACTTCACGCGAACTTACTTGCCTTTCTTGAGTTTTGTTTCTTTCCTCACTCTCGTTGTCACTCTTACATTCTTTGCGCACACTTTTTGTGATAGCGCCGTCGCTGAACTCATCGTGCACGATGAGGTCGGTGTCAGCACACGAAAAGTCGTGAAGTTTAACAGCGCCTGCATTCACTCCATCGACACGGCTAAGAGTGTCTCATATCAGCTAGTGGCTGCAGGTCATAGCTGCTTGCAGAAGAAACACCCGGTTCCGTCTTCAGCATTTTCGAACTTCTTTCATGGGTCGAAAAAAATGTTGCGGATCACTCCCCTAAAGTTCCGCTATTGCGGGAGGGCTTTTTAAAGTCCCTTCGCTGTCGAGAGGGGGCAAATTCATTGAACTGTACGGACGTTCGTCGGAGGCACCATATTTTTTCGTTGCCGCTAGAATTTCATTCTTGAGAGCTTTCGTTATTGAGGGATTCAACTGTACCCCGAATACCTCAAATATGCTTCACACCATAGGAGAAGAAAAATAAAAATCACAGCATATCCACGGAGTGAATGATGATGAGTGGGCGAAGCTGCGGAGGTTCATCGGTAAACCGTGAATCTTCCGTGAATTCTGCCCAGTACATCATCCGCGACGTGAGATCGGGCGCGTTTATACTAAAGGTTCGATGAGTTATGACGACTTGCAGCTCACTTTAATTTTACATGTACGCTGTGAATTTTCATTGTTTAGAAAACCATTGCATTAGAAAACATCTGGCGTCTTTCGTTAAGCAGCTGGCATCTTTTCGTTTTGCTTTAGAAACATCTGGCGTTCTTTCGTTTTGCTTTTAGAAAACATCTGGCGTCTTTCGTTGGTTTATTTCATCAATCAACGGCGTTTTGAACAAAATTTTTATTGTTTAATCACGCACAGGAGAAATCTCACCAGGCACTACCTTGGAGGTAAACAATGGCTGCTAATGGGAATGAGAGACAGAAGAAGTCGGCTTTTAGCTAACACTTACACTTCTACTTCTACTAACGTTTCCTACTGGAACATGCCAATGGCTGCTAATGGGGAATGAGAGACAGAAGAATTCGGCTTTTAGTTAACGCGCACGCTGCGAATTTTTTATTGTTCATCAACGCACAGGAAAAATCTCCCACCGGCACCACCTTGGAGGTCAAGATCTGGTACTGGCGTTATGACTGGTTACGCACTACTACGACTACGAGAGACGAACGGGTGCCGCCTTAAGGAGCTTCGCCCCTAAAACTAGCAGTGAGCGTCACGTGAAAATCTCTAAGCCCAGCCATCAAAATACAACAGGAGCACGCTGTCAATTCTGTTAAGGGCATGGAGCACGCGGAAGGAGCGGCGTTGGAGGAGGTTGGCTTGTGGACGCTAGACGCGCGCGCTCGTCAATTTTTCTTTTTTTTTATGAGCACAGCCAAAAAGAAAAGGGAATCGATGGCTGATCCCTCCGTCATATGAATCGGTATAACACGAAAGTGAAACGTGTCCTCACAGAAGTTCTTGATTGTTTATAGTGCATTGGTATGAGTCCTTGAACAATGTCTTTTTTTTTGCAGATATAGCACCGCTTGATGTGCATGCACCCACGTTGACGCCTAGTGGCACATCTCCGTACCGACGACGAAAGCCCATGATCATGATTTAACCATTGCGGTACCTGGACAACGCATATGGCGAATAACGCGCAAAGATGGCATCAACAAGCACATAGTAAACGCACATACTCCATATACACTGCTTCAAAGCGCCGTGAAACACCGAGAGAAACGCGATGAGCGTCGTGTCTTCCCTCTAGCCTGCCCGTTAATTCTCACAGGGCGAGCGGGCAACGCGGTGCTACCTCTGGGTGCCACAGCCAGGCGAGCGTCGGAGAGCTACTTTTCGATATGGATGGATGCTATGAGTGAGGCGTGGGCTAAAGCCGCCACCTCGCGGTGTGTTAAAGTGGTGATGAAATTACACTTCTCCTATTTGAAACGTGCCGAATGGGATGGTCGCAGCAACGGCGCGTTGCCGGAGCTGATTGCGGAGGAACCGAAGCTTCTTTTTCCGAGCCTCGTGGCACACATGTCACCGCCCATTATAAAAGGGACGCTCATAGCATCCATTCATCCTTCCAAGAACACTGTGAGAGGAAAGTGTGAAAGATAAAAGGCCTTCGCTACATGTTTGGCGGTAGCTCAGTAGGATAAACGCCCGACAGCCATCGTCGTGAACCGAGAGGTCGGAGGTTCGACTCGTGTCAACGGAACATTGTCTTAGAGGTTCTTTTTATTCGCCATGTTAAGGCGTTCATTTCGCTGACGTACTTCCGTGATGGAAATACGTCATGGAAGTCTTGGGGGACCTCGGCACAAAACACTATCGTGTTAAAAGGGGCATGATGAGAATTATGCCATGAACACGAGGAGGTAGTGGTATCAGATGAGTTTAGCTTGTGGGCGCTATAGGCGCATTTCATCCTACTTTTTCTCTCCATGATTCACACAATCTGACCGGCCTTTGCCTTTACTTGGCCTCTACCAACACATTATAAATACGCAGCCATTTGGATGAATATCCGACTTATGGTAGGTCACTACCTTCGAGAAAAAATTTTACAGTTGTAGTCCAAACGTTATAATTATGGTTTTGGCTTGTAGGGCTTAGGTAAGTTTGCACTTTAAAATGATGAAATTGTTAGATGAAATTGTTAAAAATGTGACAAATAAAATTTATAAAAATCAAAATGTGCCATAAAATACATGTCGCGCCAACAGTCATAACTCGAAAATGGTTCGAGCGATTCAAGCGCGACTTAGCAGGTGCATAGTGTGGACAATAATCTGTGCGTCTAACCTCAACGATTACCACATCTCTAATCTAAGATGCGTAATCATAAAAAGACTGATAAAGCTGATACCTCGAAGGTTTGTTTTGCACAACATTGGCCATAGTGCAAAACGTTACATCTGGTTTTCAATCATTCTGCTTGAATGCACAGTTCCACCTATTAATAAATGTCACGCAAATTTATATGTGTAAATATTTCATAGAAAGAAAGTTATCACTGTTCGCGTAGCTGTAGGATGCAAAAAATCATGTCTCGAGAAAAATGGCTTTAAATATTTGAACCGAATGTCTATGTAATAGAGAAACATTCAATATGTCCGAAATTAACCGGGCTCCTAGCTTGGCACCTCTTTTGAAGCGGCATATTCTCCTTTTGAGGCAGCTGAAGCACGTTTTTTTTTTCTATCTCATTTTGAGTCTCCAGTCGACTATCATCCACGTGCTGCACGGCGGGTCCATGCTTGGTATATTGATTCCCTAACTTGCGTTGACGCTTCTTTTTCGTCCTATAGTTCGTCATATTTCATGGAGTATTATAACTTTCTGCTTGAGAGGCCGGAACAAAGACCAAGAGCTTGAAATGGCGTACGAAAAAGCACAGACAGCTGAGCCAAAACACGCACAACTTATACAAGTGTGCCGCAACCGTGTTGTGGAAATTTTAAAATAAATCGAAAACATAAGTACCCAGAAATTTTAAAACATACTTAGACAACTTGGCGTTATGTTATATGTATACGGACAGACACTTATGACGTAATGGCAGGTGTTGTGGAATCATAAACATTCAGTTTCGGTTTTGGATGCACCTCGTAGGGGTTAGAAAAATGGTTATAACTTTCCAACGGCTCAAGGTAACTGCATAATTCTTTTTGGTAAATATTCTTGAATAGAGAGAGAGCTTGAAAATGTTAAAACAAAAAAATTGGCCGTGTATCTGCGTGATTCGCGGCAAATGTCGTATAAAGACGATAGAAGAGGCGCTGCGTGAGATATGGACGCCATCTGGCAATACGTCGGGAAACATGAGTGCTGTGTTGCGGGCTGGTAGTCCCGGCGCAGCAGCAGGCGAAGACCGGCGGTGACCAACGCGACCGGCGGGGACGCCAGCCAGCCCGAACACGCGGTTTGGCGCGAAGCGCTGAAGCAGAAGAACGTCTGCACTCAACGAGTACTCTCCACACACTCTTTATTTACACGTCGCCTGCGTAAAACAGGAATGCCAGAGCGGCGCCCCATAGCATTTGTACAGTGCAATACAGAACCGAAACCGAAACACAATAATGAGCTCGTGCAGAGGGCACAGAGGAAGGCAAGTTTCAGAGCAGTCGCATTTTCAGCGCAGCTGAAGAAAGTAGGTTCTTTGGAATTACGTATGTATGCATTTTCTATTAAAGGAACACACCGCCTAATACTTACCTAGTGATATTGCGCCTCAGATATGCGTGATATTTACTTTTTGATCGACAACGTTCACAAGTATGAACAGCCGTACCAGTTCAAGATGGCTGGCCCTTGAGCGAGTGGTTCAACTTTGGCCGAGTGGCTGAATCGAGTGACGTGCCGACAAACAGAAAGACAGACAGAAAGACAGACCAAAATTTCTCCGTTTAAGTATCCCAAGAAAGACTATCGTCTTTAATAAAGTTTTTCAACACCAACCCATGGCATTCGTACAGTGCAATACAGAACCGAAACCGAAACACAACAATGAGCTCGTGCGGAGGGCACGGAGGAAGGCAAATTTCAGCGCAGCTTAAGAAACTAGGGTCTTTAAAATTAGGTATGTATGCAGTTTCTATTAAAGGAACACACCACCTAATACTTACCTAGTGATGTTGCGCCTCAGATATGCATATTTACTTTTTGATCGACAACGTTCACAAGTATGAACAGCCGTACCAGTTCAAGACGGTTGGCCCTTGGGCAAGTGGTTCAACTTTGGCCGTGTGGCTGAATCGAGGGACGTGCCGACAAACAGAAAGACAGACCAAAATTTCTCCGATTAGGTATCCCAAGAAAGACTTTCGTCTTTAAAAAAGGTCTTTTTCAAAAAGTGCGTTTTTGAAGGTGGTGACCTATCCTAAGCTTGGTTATGATACCTCTAAAGAATCATATGAGAACGATGTCACGATGTAGTATATTGCTTTGCTAATTTTACTTACGGTCTTCTGATCATCGGTCAAAAGCTCAATTTGCTAAAGAGGTTTGTGCTTCCGCACCAAATAGTTCATCATTAATTGCAATGACTAAATTATTTTTTTCGTACTCCCAAATAAACCTGAAACAGTACGTTCAGCCACTGGTTATCTACGCGCGCATGAAAAGCATGGAAACCAGCTTGAATCGGAGTTTAGTAGTTGTGTGTTTCTGCTAGACAATACCTATTGCTGCCCTCAGGTGTTTTGCTTTATCTTTAAATTCTACCTCGAACGGTTTTTTGAAATTATTAGGTGGTTAAGGTGCGGATAAAGTAAATCGTTCCCTCCGTAGTTTAAACGGAGCTTGTTTTATCGACAGAGCAAGGGATATGAAAGGTTATCCTCCTCCGAACTCGTACCTTCCGTCCTCAACCTTTCAACGATTGGTTGCTCTTTGCCTTCACAATGCATTGCGTTATGATGTGACGTCCTGTCGTATGCCTACTTGAGGTTAAGATGTTGAGGGTAGTGGCCATTAGAATAAACGAGTAGCGTTATTTTCTGCGGCCCATAAGAGGGCACGCCTGTTTTCTGGGTGGTTCTACAGGGTCTTTCAGATAAAAATCACCAGGTATTAAAAAATTAAGCATAGACGCTACCCGTCTCTAATTAGCACAGTATTGTTCTGAACCATATAGAGTACGTCGAAATATTTTTTCCAATCAGCGAAGCTCGGCAGTTAAGAAAGATTGCTTAATGAAGTTTTTAAATAGTAGCTCTAGATAAAAATCTTCAATACAAAAGTTGTAGCGCTTGTTCAAAAACATCATATTTTTCAATCTATGTTATGATAACCCTCTGCTTAATTTTTTTCCGGCTTTTCTTAAAAGCGCGTGAATTTTAAAAAGAATTACCACGTGACTGCCACTTAACGCGCGGCTCTTTTACTGCCCTAAATTATAAGTTGAACGAATTGTCAAAGGCTACTTCGCGCACGGGTATCGACTAACAGGTCGTCGATGACTGCGATGGATGCTAAATGGTGGTAGGGGCGTACCGTATAAAAAAAATCTACGACAGAGCAGCCGCCACATGTGAGTGAATTTTTTATCTGGGTCCTTCATCACGCTGTCACCCTCGCCCCTTCCAATGTGTTTCTTCATTGGTGCGAAAAGAAAAGAGAGAAATCCCAGGCTGCATCAAATGCTGCCTACGGTCTCATGTGGCATTTGCTCCCTGGCTGCTGCTTTTTCATTGAATAATTTTTTTGTTGTTGTTGAAACGGTATGCTCCTTTTTTCGCTTAACGTCCATTGCAGTCATCGATGGCCTATACATTGCAGTCATCGAACGCCACAAGCTTAGATTTGTGGTCCCTGGACATGAGTGAAAATTCGAACACTTTCCTCGTCGACTTGTCGCTCGGCCAGAAATTCGTCCACTGAATCATCGTGAGTTTGTATATGAAGATGAAAGCAAGCTCTTTGGTTCTCTTCTTTCATTTGCGGATGCTAGTGGTCTTGCTGACCTCTGAGGCGAGCTATTTGGGTCATCTAGTCCTTGGTGTATAATATGGAAGCCATCTGCAAACCTCTTGTCCTGTTGGTTACAGTTCTGTTTTCGAAGAAAAGATTAAGACGTACCGTAGCGTCGATGCGTCTCTATTCCCATCCAACCTTGGTATAACATCCCGCCTGGAAACAAGCGAGTCCCAATATACTGCTGAGCAAGACCACTGCCATAGTGTTGCTACCAAGTTGCCTATTTATTCTACATTTGATAAATACAAAACTTGGAGCAGGCTTGAGCTTCGCCTTCACCGGTAGAATGCATTAGCTTATCGGGTCCAGTACCTTCCCGCCTACTCAATTGCTAGCCTAGCTTCGGTTCTCGGTGCATGCCTCAACCGTGTCGCAAAGAAACGAACGATTGTGCGCGTAACATTGGCCGTTTCAAAGTATCCTATAATGCCTACTGAAAGTACACTTGTTAAGTCGCCACTACGCCTCCGTAAGGCAACACGCGATCCTACGCAGCTGTTCACTTTGTTGATACTTTTGCTGCAGATGGTGATTAAATACGACTGAGCGCTTTGTAGTGGGTGGGACTTTAAAACCCCCACTCTTTGCTCAAGTCACATGTTTTCAGGCCTGGCGCGATTCTACGCTTCTGCCACGCAATATTGCATGCGCTAAGGAGACTACCTTCCACTACATGACATTCATATGACATATGTGTTTATCGCGTGTTCCCTTTCTTTTTCTCTCTTATTTTTCCCCCTCTCCCCTCCCAATGATGTGTTTAACTCCCCCAGGCCTCCTCCTACACTTTAACTTCTCCCATACTTTTCTCCCCTTTCCCCCCAGGTGTCGCAGTTGTGGTGTCCTCGCCTGAGAGACAGTTACTGCGTCACTTACCTCAACTATTCACCTAACTTTCCCAAATAAAGAATCTCTTTCATTCTACGCTTCTGCCACGCAATATTGCATGCGCTAAGGAGACTACCTTCCACTACATGACATTCATATAGTGTTTGTTTTATATGCGAAGCATTTCTTAGCGAACCTTTGGCACTTTGAGCGTTTCTATCTATATCTATGTATATCTATCTATCTATCTATCTATCTATCTATCTATATTAGCCGATTACGTCTGGGTGTTCTCATGACCGCGCCCTTAACTTGATGTAGACCAAAATTGGCATAGGAGCGTAAGAAAATTTGACGAATATGACATTCGGGTGATTACATGAACAACGTGAAAATCCTGTCGCGTACGTCGTGAAACCCTTTCCTCCAGACACGTGTGGCACATACCCGTTTACCACGGGCCGCGGTGTACGGGTATGCACCACAGGTGATTTACCGTTCATATCTACCCAGGAACGGCGAGAACAGACATCGGTAGCTTAAATGCGAGACCGTTAAGAAAAATCGACATCGGCAGCGTTGACCCGACCCCCCCCCCCCGAATGGAGAGAATGAAAATTAGAATCTCAGCAGGAATCGAACCCAAGCATTCTGCGTGGCAATCAGGTATTCTACCACTGAGCCACGCCAGGTCTATAAATTGGTTTGGAAAAACGGCCTACGCAGGCGTAATATCGGTGCAACGTCAATTGTGGTTGTGGTGCTGGCTATCTAATTTTACAAGAAAGCAATAAACACTACATGATACTCCTACGATGCGTGCTCCCACGATACGGGCGTCATATCAGATTGACGTCTGTAGTTCCAGTGTTGGCTCCGCTTTTATAGCAGTCTAATAAACATTATATTTGTATTCCTATGATTCAGCAAGCATTGTTAATGACAACTAACAGACAATACTGCCAAGGAAAGTATAGGGGGTGTTATCTGCAGTATTTAAAATATAAATGTGAAGAAAGTAAAGTGGACGAAAAGATAACTTGCCGCCGGCAGGGACCGAACCTGCGACCTTCGAATAACGCGTCCGATGCTCTACCACTGAGCTACGGCGGCGGTCATCCTCCCGTCCACTTTATGGGGTATATATGTGCATTTAAACCTTGGAGTGTTATTCAGCGCCAATCGAAGCCATGGCGGCGAGTGTGGAACACTTTTTTTCTGCCTTTCTGGCGTCACGTAGCACGTAATCTTTTTACGAGCCCGCAGCTGACCAATAATACCTCGCGTACTACCTGAAGGCATCAAGTCTGCCAGAACGAGACCCTTGCTATGAATGAAGGAAAGAAGATGACTCTTAAGGGCTCGTTTTCTTTGTTAGACACAATATTAATGAGAACTAACAGACAATAACGCCAAGGAAAGTATAGGGGGTGTTATCTGTAGTATTTAGAATATAAATGTGAAGAAAGTAAAGTGGACGAAAAGATAACTTGCCGCCGGCAGGGACCGAACCTGCGACCTTCGAATAACGCGTCCGATGCTCTACCACTGAGCTACGGCGGCGGTCATCCTCTCGTCCACTTTATGGGGTATATATGTGCATTTAAACCTTGGAGTGTTATTCAGCGCCAATCGAAGCCATGGCGGCGAGTGTGGAACACTCTTTTTCTGCCTTTCTGGCGTCACGTAGCACGTAATCTTTTTACGAGCCCGCAGCTGACCAATAATACCTCGCGTACTACCTGAAGGCATCAAGTCTGCCAGAACGAGACCCTTGCTATGAATGAAGGAAAGAAGATGACTCTTAAGGGCTCGTTTTCTTTGTTAGACACAATATTAATGAGAACTAACAGACAATAACGCCAAGGAAAGTATAGGGGGTGTTATCTGTAGTATTTAGAATATAAATGTGAAGAAGGTAAAGTGGACGAAAAGATAACTTGCCGCCGACAGGGACCGGCGGACCGGCAGCAAGCATTGTTGAAGCATTGTTCGACCCCGGAGGAATACATTACCGAAAGTTACGTATGATATTGGCATCTCGCACTGTAAAATGCACTTAGTCCGCCAGAACGACGCTGTGTCCTCTTGGTTTCCTATGAGGCTGAGCGATGGCCTCATGCTGACCAAGGATGATGCCAGATTGATTAACAGCCGCTTTGTAGAGTTGGCTACATGGGCCACATACGCCCAGGTAGTCTACGAAGACGACAAGCGCCATTCACTGATGTTGGTCTACGCAGCACTATCCAGGCCTACCAGCCTCGACGGCCTATATCGACAGACAATATGTTGAGGAAATGACCGAGGCATTCACAGTTCACAACAGCTGTACTATACCTCATACTTCACTACACATGCACTTCTCGTCACCGCGATCACGACGGGATCCGATAACAAGTCATGGCCAGCTGCTGGTGCTCACTGATCACGGTGATGCTGCCCGTGTTGAAGAACTGTCAAGAACCTCTTCCACACGTCAACACGGTTTCGTGAAACGTGCGTGCGTTCTCCATCATAAGGAACTACATATCAGCTTACCGCTTGTGGTGTTGGTAATACCCACGTTGCCGTTGGCAGCGTTGCCCAACTGTAAACAACTGATTATATAACACATGTGCGGCTCTTCAACATATATGTGCTGCGTATAAAATTTATACAAAGATATAGCATAATTTTTTAACGTTTCGCTCAGTAAAAAAGCCACAGTCACCTTCCCGCCGCATGCTTCGCATAACATCGACTCCCACGGTACGTGGGATCTGCCGAATTTTTTTTCCGAAGCCGTTTCAAGAAATAGCATTGCTCTGTGGTAGAACACCTGCTTGCCACGCACACGGTCTGAGTTCGGTTGTCACTCGAACCCGAAGGTTGTTATTATTTATTTTATTCGAATCTTTCTCGAATTTTCGGTCAAGGACATGATGAAGATTTCTCGCTCACAACCAGCGACCCCGACGCCAACGCCGGAGTTTGTGCGAAACGAGCTCATTAACGCTGTCGCGTTAAAAATACGGGCTGTTCGCAGTAATTTGCGCAAAACTTCGCACAGCGAAGCACTGGCCCGTCGCCGCTCGTATCCCCGTCCACCGACACGTCTAGCTTTGAGATGCGCTGCCTCCCCATCGGGAGTACGCACTTTCTTAGGACGTCCCATGACTCTCTGGGCATGATTGGGCGCAGCTAGGCTATGCACTATAGACGGAGGTTGCGCGTGATGTCTGCTTCACTGGGCATAGCTTAGGTACTGCGCATGCGTGGCTTGGCCAGGTGGAGTGGTATACGGTCGCTAGGCGACACGATGCTTGCTTCCTCTTTCTTTCTATTTTTTTTCTCTCTCTCTCTACTTCTTTCAGTCTTTCGTTGATGTTCTCTCTGTCTCTCCTTCTTTTTCTTTTCTGCATTTCTTTCTCTCTGTTTCTCTCTTTCTTATTCTTTCTGTGCTACGCTTTACTCTTTCCCCGTCTCCTTTCCCTCCTCCTCACCATCACATCTCTCCTCGTCGCACTCACTTCTTTTCCCGCTCTCTTGCTACGCTATACTCGGCTCTGCTAGCGTGCCTGGATATCCGAGTGGTTAGGACGCTCCCCTACGGATTCAGGGTACGCGGGTTCGTATCCTGCATCGTGATAACTTTTCTTTCGGCAAGAATTTTTCTCTTTCTCTTTCTTTATATATTTCTTTCCGTCTTATTGTTTGTTTCTCTCTTTCTATCTTTCTCTCTCTTTGTACTCATTCTCAAGGTTATTACAAGCAACGCCGTAGCAGTGAGTAGTGGGATTTGCCCAAATTCTGTGGCACATGCCCGTTCATGATGATGGTAGTTTTCGCGCATGGCTACACATTTTACGCCGAGCTAGAAGAGCTTCGCTGTTAAAAAAGAATGCTTAAAGGGCCCCTCACCAGGTTTGACAATTTTGAGCTGATGGGCGCAATCCATGCACTAGGCGTTCACGATTACGTCTGCCAAAATTTGCAACGCTACGCGCCGCGCAAATGGGTCAAATTTCAAGCTGAACGCTGCTTGCCCTTCTTCTCGCGTCCGCGCGCCCAGAGAATGAGGGGATGACGTACATGAGAAAACGGCCCTACGTAGATGGTAGTGCTGTGACGTCGCTCCTCTACGTAGACGAGTGTGCTCTGACGTCGCCAACAGTAGCACGTGACACTGCGATAATTATTTGACACGACGCGTAGTTTTTGCAATTTGTTGCTTGAATGGATGAATAAAACTTGAGAGCAATAATAAAACACACAAACGGAATGTGTGCGTTTTCTTTTTTTAATTTTTACTGCGAATCGCAGCGAGATTCGAGACTAATCTACCTCCGTTTCGCACGCGTTCGTGTTCTCGCGCTTTGCGCATCGTGCAGACGCCACCCTTTACAACGAAACTAATTTTCTACCGCGTTCCAGCGCTCATTAGGCTCATTTATCCTCCCGCGTCTAACTAGATGTTCATGCGGCACACCGCTAGTCTCGCGTCCGTACAAATGTCGCAGCTTTCGTGCTCAGTAATAGGTTGAAAGCCAAGTGATCGGCGAGGGCGCATTCGGCATAACTTGCAGAGATGAAGCGCAAAGAACGCCGCCACAACACCGCTCGCGTCTCGGGGGCTCGGGCTGGTTCGGGCGCGTCATGCGCTCGTGACATTTTGTGCGCATGACGTGTTCATGCGTATGCGTTATGTGATCCTTCCGCTCGCGTGCCGAAGAGGGCAGGGAAGGGATTTGGCTTGCAAAGGCTACGCGGGGCGAGCGGCGAGGGTTTGCAGCTCGCCTCCTCGCATCATGGTTTCGCGCCGCTACAAATTATTGTTTTTCTCAGCTTCTAACGGACCGATTAGAAAAATTCTTGTGGCATAATGCTCTTTATTGGGCTCGCAACAATTTGCAATGTGTAACTAAAATTCGTTAGGTCACCTGGTGAGGGGCCCTTTAACCGCCGGACCACGCAATGGTTAGTTGTACCAGTGCCAGTTCATGCATAGTGTATTTGTTTATTGCTGACTCCCACGCGCCATGCCGCTTCACTACTTAAAATGAAGTGCTTTTCTTTTTTTAGAAACGCGCTATTTCTCATACTGGGCATCTTTAAGACGTTAAATTCAACATTCGCAGCGTGTTTGATAATTAGAATCTTTCAGTCGCAAGATTGTGATAGGCAGCTTACTTTCGTGCCGCAACTAGGACACGGATAAAGCAAGCCGGGTCAGTCCGAGTTTGTATACCATGACTGAAGAAGCCGAGGAGTCCAATCGTTGAGGTATTCCAAATGCATGCACACATGTTTGCTAGTTTGCTTACGAGGACGCCCAATGACTCATCGAAACGCTTTGTACAATCAAAAGCGACAGCTACCGGCCAAATGCTTCGCGCAACATTCATAACCACTTTGTGCTGATGTAGTAGTTTATGGTTTACAGCGCGAAAGGACACAGACAAAGCAGAGACCAGACGGCGCGAGCGCTGTCCTTCAACTGAATGTTTATTGAAAAGCACATGACAATAAATGTGTCTTACTATTCTTTCATTCTATCCATATTGTTGTAGCAGTTGCTGCTGCGTATGCTGCGGCTGTTATATTATTTATATATAACTTATGCGATTGACTATTCGAGAACAGGGCAATGGCGAGGAAAAAAAAAAAAAACGAGGAGAAGACGCGTACCGGTGATGATGATTGATGATGGTGGTTGTGGTGGTGATTATGGTGATGAAACGTTTTTCATGTTGAATTCAAATAAAGCCCAAACGAAAGCTACCGCAAAGAGCGACTCATGAAACAAAGGGTGTGTGTGTGTGTGTTGCTCTTTTTTTTCTCCTGGCTTCTTTTTGTTTCTTGGCGCTCTTTAAATGCAAAATGAGCAATCACAAACTCGCCCAAGTTACCATCTCATGACAGTTTTCATGGCGCGTGTCCACTAAGGAGGATAGGCCAAGAATCGCGCGACAGGAGATTCACGACAGGGGTGTGTTAAATTAAGCAGGACAGGAATTAAATAAAAGTAAAGTGAAACAAAATATGAACCATAATAAAATACGGAATGATAAACCAGTCAGAAGAACTGACCAAAAGCATGCAATGGTACCCCAAAAGTGAAGATATATTTAAATGCAGAATCACTTTCACCGAAATGAATTTGGAACAATGAACTGCGCGAATTAATAGTAAAAACTTACAGGATCCCTTATGCGTCCACCTAAGGGTACTCGAAGGCAAAAGTCTTCTTTTTTTTCTTATTTGTCAATATGCTATACTAAGTATCCTATACTATACTAGGTATCGCAAACTTTTTGCACCTCACCTGGTTTCGCAATGCCTCAGGAATCGAGCCACCTTTGGCCAAGCGATGGTCCAATGTGATGACGTCACATATTTTGGCGCTTTGTGACGCCGTCGTATGATGATTTTTTATATTCCCTAGTGTTGACGCCGCCGACGCCGACAGTCCATATTCGCGTTTGATGAGGTATCTAAAGCTTTCGCCTTTAAAAAGAATAAAAGCTAAAACAGTAACCTTTATTACTGCATTCATGTCGTCGGACACACCCGAGCAGACGAGTGAAGTTTGGTTGGTTGTTCCTAAGTATCCTGACGCAACCTGCTCCGGGGGATGACCCATGGATCCGTGGGTACCTAGTTTTAGAAAGTAAATATGTTAGCAAAATAAATGGGCTTAGAAATAAATAAAATAAATGAACAATAGGATTTGTTTTCTTCACTCGAACAGCTATGCAAGAGGGGCATCCACATTGCGATGGTCAATATTTGTGCGATCAACGCTGATCGGACGAAGAATCATGCTCGCCTTGACAGTCTGCATTCTACTTTTGCTCTCTGGGTTCACAGCTGAAGTTGTGTCAGGGTCAGGCGGTGGCTTTCGCTCTGGAATCCTCCAACGAGGTAAGCATGTACTCGACTTGCGGCGCGCTATGTGAGACAGCTACGTTGGCGCGGAGTCACAGACGTTACAAGAAAATTACTCGACATAAAAAAAAAAATCTCTGATTCATGCGGTATATGTTGCTTCAGGAAGCCGCCACTTTTTCACTAACAAAACTTTAGGCTGGGCACACGCGGTTTGCTGAAGTAACGCACTTTCCGTTGAGAATGCTACATTGTACTGTTTGTGTTCACATGAAACAAAAAACGGTTCGCGTAGTTTAAGATCAAGCCTACGAAAAACAGTAAAGCTATCATAATCGTGCTAGTGGAGTGACTATGGCTAAAAAAGTGTCCTTATGAAATTCACTGCCGTGAGCATAAACAGACGCGCACAAGAACTCTGGTTTCGTTCTCACCGAGCGGTCGCATCTGAAGTCGAACACATAACTGCATGCTAAGCGGAAGATTTGCGGGAACACTGTTCCATAAGCGTAGGCGAAAAGAAATTCATTTAGGCTGATGTTTGGCGAGTAAAGGTAGCAGATACAGACACGCGATGATGCAATCTCGCTTTTGGGGAACATCGCGGAGGTATTCATCTATGTAGTTCCATGTTTTCGACCACACATGCGAAATCAGTGATCAGTACAGAGTAGGCCATCGGATGGTGGTAGCGACATCTTGTGGCGCTTTCATCTAACCACAATTATAAACACGTTTTTGAGTTCTACGAGCGTATCATCGAAAGAAAAAACCAACGAAGTAGAATATACGCTTCGTGACTACAATCTCTATTTCATGGCCTCCGAGATTGCGTGCCTTCTGGCTCTTTTCGCTTGGTTCATGACTATGCCGCCAAATGGCGCCACAAACCCGGACAGTCACGTTCACACATCCGCTGACTCGACAATCCGCGAACGGTAAGAAGTTAGCGGACAAGCTGAAGTTCCTTAGTAGCAATGACAGCAACACGATGCCTACTTTTCTTTGATTAAAATATCGTATCATCCTGCGAACGGACGAAGAATTTTGCCACATCGAGAGTTATTTGTCTAGCGCCCCATGGCAACCCCTCTGTCTGCCACCCCATCATCGGCAGTACTTGTGAAGAAAGCGCACTGGCCAACCTGAGCATCAGACTAAACGTCATGGGTTGTTCGAGCTGCCATTCAAGAATCCCTTCCCACGAGTATTCGGGTACCTCTCCCACGCACCAGCGGAGACTCAATACACCTCTGCTCTATATGCCGTCGACATATATCCACATCAAATGACTCGTGAAGGCCTCTCATGATGCCTACTCCCCTTCCGCTTTGCTTTGCCTGTGTGTATTTGTTCTTCCCCTTCCACCTCTTCTCTATTTTTGTGGCCACCTTTTGTCATCCCCCCCCCCCCCGGTACCGGGCTAGAAGACGCATGCGCGTAACGGTATTTACTTTCTCTCCAGACTGGCACGTCAGCGGAGGCTTGATATCTTTGGGGAAAATATTGCTATTCATCTAATAATAATAATAATAATAATAATAATAATAATAATAATAATAATAATAATAATAATTATTATTATTATTATTATTATTATTATTATTATTATTATTATTATTATTATTATTATTATTATTATTATTATTATTATTATTATTATTATTGTTGTTGTTGTTGTTGTTGTTGTCTATGTCGCAATAATGTGTACTCATTGCTTAATTGTGTCATTGTATTGCTCTGTGTTGTTCATGCGGTGTCATATACTTGCGCAGGACGTCGGGCAGGATTCAACCTGCGGGACATGGAAGAAGATGGTGAGCAAAAACTTTGCATCGAGTGACGTAAACCGAGTTCTCAGAAGCACTAATATCGAGCACACACCTAGAGAATGCAGGCTCAAAAACCAGCCCCATCAACAATGCTTCTGCCGCACGGGTGTTTCTATATGAGAATATACACGAAAGAGTGGTACTGCCTTTAAGAATAAATACGTAAAGAGAAAGAACCAAGTTACCAGCATATTGATAATATTCCTTGAAGTAAACTTCTCGCTCCGTTATATCTCACGAATGCTTTCACTCCAGCGCTTACTCTCCATTTTGTGAGTCTCACCGTCGTAAGCTGTTCATATGTGTATCTATCCATGTGGCCTCAGATCAACATTGTACGAGCAGAAAGGCCAGTGAAACGTATTATCAGAAAGAATTAACATTCGGATGGCTTAGGTTCCCACCGTTCAATGAGAGACGGAGAGTACTTATTATGAAAACTACGCAATTTACTGAAAAGAGCAGTTTGTACGTATTTTTGCGGGTCTCCATTTGTATGTGGTGGCTTCATCATTTCCAGTTCTCCTATAAAAAATAAAATACGAACATACCGAGATCAAAACACTGCTCCAGTTAATTTAGAAAAAAACGTAACTAAAAAATTAGAAAATCAAGCTTGATTTAATTGTCACACGAAAATCTCCTTTAACCATTCGAGCAGATCACTTACATGCTAGCAAGAAAATTATGTAAAAGTAAATAAACACGAGGCGCGTTGTGAGGCAAATGCTTCAACACCTATTAGGAAAGAAACGGAGCACCAAGAAGAAAGAAACGGGCAGGCTGTAAGAAGCGTGGTCAGTCCCCTTTTGTGTCATGCAGAAAGAGTGTCGTTTATCAACTCCCGTCTTCATGTGGTAAGTTTTACGTCGTACACGCTGCGAGAGGCCTAAATGGTAGATCATGAGAGCACGATGAAGAATCGAGCCGTTATCGGGATGGACGCTCTTGTGTGCGCCGTGGTGACTGTGGTCGGGACCATTTGTTTAAAGAGTGTTTGGTTTTGTTTGAAGTGTTCATAGAGAGATGCAGGAGGAATTGTTGACGCAACTTTGATGGCGAAGACAGGTGATGGCAGGTTCAGCTGCCCTTGTGTTGTCCTCACTGCAAGGGCGTTTTCCTGTTTGGACTCTGCTAGTTGTCATGTGTGATGATTCGATATTTTGTGTGAGTGTTCATAAATATTGTGCTTTCCCCGAATTAACACTCATTTGAAAGTTAGCGCCCGTATCGTATGCCTTCCTTGTCCGTTTCCTCAAGCGCTGTGATGCCTTTGCATTTATCAAACCAACCAGCCGAAAAAGCCGTACTTTTATGCTTCTGCGAGCTCACATTCAGTTTTATCGCGACTCCTCAGTAGCACTTTGCACCGGCTTCTGCACTCTAGTAACTTTAGCTAACAGACGAATTGTGCTTCCTTTGAACAGGATTGGCAGTCTTGCCCAGTACACTTTCTTCGTTCGTGTTCCTGTTCGCGCACCTTAAGCTCATTGTGCGGTCCCCTATACCAACCTATATACAACTACAGCTAAGGGAGATAGTTAAACTTCATTTCCTTAACTGGGGTGTTTACCCCCGGAGATGGGTGGCCACCTCAGTCCAGGTAACCGCAGGCTTTATCTGATAGCCTAGCCCTGTTCACGAGCTGTAGCTGGCCCGTGTAGTTTGGACTTGTCAGCTGTGCCGCCCACTTGGCCTCTGTTGTAGATTGGATAGGCGTTCTTTATGGATTCTTGTTACATTCCCGGACCATGTGGTAGAGCGTGTACGGCTACTTTCAGAACTTGTAATCTCTTCCATATGTTCCAGAATACATCGCATGCAGCATAGTGCCGTGTGGGTATTTGCCCACTTGAAGTCGAAGCAGTATGGCGGCTTCTTCTCTGCTTGGTCTAAAATGTGGTGTTGGTATTTTCGACTGTTCTTGTTGTAATCTTATAGAATGTCTTGGTAGTTTCTTTCATCTGGCTCTGGCAGCAGGCGATGCCCTGGTGGGGTCACACGGCGTATATTGGCTAGCAAAAGTGGCTCAGGAAAGTAGTTGTGCTTGCAACATCTTGTTTATGTGGCAGGCGTGATTTGCATTCATTGAGCTATGTACATGTCGCTGCTGTGCTACTGTATTTGCCCCCCGTCTCATCGCTAGAGCCTGTTGCAATGTTATATTTTGAATCGCGCTTTGTTTTATCCCTTCACCCAAGGCTTCCGCAAGGTGCACGTGTACCGACGTCCCAGGAAGAACCCACCGTACTCGGATGTGGCTGCAAACCTTGTCAACGATGGCTTGACCTATGTCGAGGGAGGGGGCTTTTAATGCGATTGCCAAGAGTAAAATCGTCTCTCCTCCACCTCCTCCTCCTCCTCCTCCTCCTCCTCTCTTTCGGTCACAAGAGCTACGCTGAAGAAGGAAAGTGCGACGAGTGTTGGGACGTGAAATAAACGTGGCGAGACATCTCTTTTTATGACCGACTCACCTTTTCAATATTGAGACAGCGTCTTGTCCACGCAGCAGCGATACAGTTACAAATTCTACAATGCCATTAACACATCAGTGCGACATCCCAAAGTTTTTACAGCAAAAAAAGAACGACAAGAAAAAATAAAACAAAGAAAATAAAAGGAAGACGTTAGAAATCACCGGCCAAACACTTCATTGTTAAGTACCGAAGCTAGGACATGCGGTCCCGGTGTTCATCACTGGGTTAATCCCAATGGTTCACTAAAGTCTTCATCAATTATTGCTTACGTCTGTGCAGAAATCTTAACTGTTGTTTGGCGTCCGTGTGTTCCCTTCATTATTAGTGTACCAGGGGTGTGTAGTGAAATTTGCCCTATTTCAGCGGTACATACGTTCTTGCCAGCGTACGACTTCTTTATTTTTATTGAACAACTACAGAGTAGCGGGGTTTGCCCGATTTCTCTGGCACATACGATATAGGAGTTCTTGCCTACAAGGTCGACCACATCATAGGTGAGTGCCTCATTAGTATTCAAGCCAGTTATTATAGAATGTTTATTCCACTTCACGAGTGAAATGTTCGTTATATGACGCGTAATTATGGTGTCGATCAACACAATAGTAACTTTTAAAACTATGTACTCAACAAATTTTACCAGCTCAAAAAGATGGAACACCTAGAGATAGAGACACATACACACTGCACTGAACTCACGACTGGTTAATTACTTTGGACGCAAGGCGTTTTTATGGCACGCATCAAAGCAACGGAAAGGATTACTAGATGAAATGAAGCGATGAAGAAACCTCGTGACAACAGGCTGCCTAAAAGGGCGTTCAAGCAATGATGATAACGCAATAAAATATTTTAAAACGACGACCACGCCCCGACATAAAAAAGTTTCCCTCTTCAAGAAGGAAGTACACTACCTACAGCGCATGCATTTTCAATAGCCATTTTTACCCCGTTTTTTTTTATTTTTGTGTCGAGTAACTGGTTTGTTTGGTTTTATCGTGTTTGTCAGTCGGGTTTAGGTTTAAATGTATATTTTTTACTTGCGTTTTTGTATATTGGGGCATGCTCTTTCACGACCGTGGGAAAATTGCCCACATCTTTAATGTTTTAGCGATTATTTTTGTTATGAATAATATAATAGACACAGTGTACTATTATATATCAATATGAAGCTAGTTGATTGTACTTTTCAATGGTATTACTTTTGAAAAAATTCATATTAAGGTATTATATGCAAGAATATTTATGAAAACTAGGTTCATTGAACACTGCATAGGACATTTTTAATGTTATGCCCCCAACATGAAAGAAGAAAAATAATCTGAGATATACAAAATATTTTCTAAACATCTTTTCATATTAGAGGAAAGTTTGAATGATCTAGCTCAATAAGTGTATGAGTTACAATTTTTTTTTCTGCCCAGTGAAAACTGCATTATTCCATAAAGTTACACGTTTACATTTTTTGTTCTCTCTACAAAATCTTCAAGCACGGCACTACAATAAACATAAATGCGAAGAATAAATTTTCCAATGAGCCATAGGTATTTTATCAAACTATGCTAAATATCAACACAGAAAAAAATTCAGACACCAAAAGACACTGAACACGGCACCAAAACATCTTAATGCATGTCTTCACCGCAAACAAAAAAATTTTAAACCTGTAAACCGCAAAAAGTATTCACATTTCAATGTGTGACATTATCGAAATTGGTGGAACCATTTCTGAAAGCTCTAACATGTAAAAAAAATTGCTTTTTATAAGGTTGGTGTGCCACTGGGCAAAACAGGCGTTACAAGTGGCATTTGTTCAGTCGTCAAGTTTCTTGTCACCTTAGCGTTTTTTTTTGTATTTTCTGCGCTTCGTCAATCACTAGTACTTGTTCTGAATGTACTGAGAAGGTGTGGTCATGGAAGCTCGACGATGCCCATGTAGATCAGCACGCAAATGAAATTCACCATCTCTGCGGCCGTGACCCAAAAACCATCATATTTTGCATAACACTGCCTCTACAGGATTTGCAGCCACGCACACTCACTTTTGTTAACACAAACCTTGTTTATTACCTCCGCTGTGAAAAAAATGCCCAAAACGCCGATTTTCCTTGTGGTACATATCGCTACACTGCGCCGCAATACCTTAGGGTCACGGCCGGGTAGCCTTCTTGAGTTGAACATTACTCTCTGCTGGTTGAAGGTTATGCCATCAAATTTTTACCATATGCTGTTGAGACAGTACAAATAAAAGGTGTAATAGTGCCAACATTCTCACGGTATTTCAATCGAAGTAAAAAATCGATGTGCCAGAAAGTGTAACGTACTAGTCAACACCTGACTACAGTCCGGGCTCGTTCTACGGTTTTTTATCATCCGAACTATATTTCCATGACTTGACATCATCTCGGCAGTCACTTCGGCTAGAAACAGCAGAAAAATCGCATATGGACGCAACAGAACTCTCCAATTAACAACATTTCTGAGAGGGTCTCGCAACCGTTTCGTCTGCCATTTTTGCGAACAAACCAGGCGAACCGGTCTCTTTGAGTCCCTGTTAAAAATTTCTGCCCCTCGCAAAAAAAAAAAAAAACAATTAAGCAGGAAACAAAACATTAGTGCTTACAGAATGTGCCAGATGGCGCGACTAGTTGATAGGAGCACCCGTACTTTTAAATTCTCGTTAAGCGCGTTCAGGTAACGGGTGACCCACGTTTCTATGGGCGCGGTCACGAGAGAGTTAAGATTTTTGACTGCGCTATCACCATCGCTTGAACGCCCTTTGCAGCAACCTGTTGTCACGAGGCTTTTTCATCGCTTCATTTCATCTAGTGATGTTTTCCGTTGCTTTGATGCGCGCCATAAAAAGGCCTTGCGTTCAAAGTAATTAACCAGCTGTGAGCTCAGCGCTCTGTGTGTGTCGCGATCCCCAGGCGTTCCGTCTTTCTGCGCTGGTAAAATTTGTCTTAAACATGAACCACCTCGCCCAAGCAGCAATTTTAGCTATGTACTAATCATCAGCTTCTGCGTTGCCTTGAATACTAATGAGGTGTTCACCTTAGTTTTGGACGACCCTGTGCATAAGACAGGGGAATTTTGCTTTTCCCTACCCATATCCAGCTTCGTCGTAAAACCCACCGTGGTGGTCTAGTGGTTAAGGTGCTCGACTGCTCACCCGCAGGTCGCGGGATCAAATCACGGCCGCGGCGGCCGTATTTCCGGTGGAGGCGAAAATGCTTGAGGCCCGTGTACTTTGATTTAGGTGCACTGTAAAGAACTCCAGGTGGTCGAAATTTCCGGAGCCCTCCACTACGGCGTCTCTCATAATAATAACGTGGTTTTGGGACGTTAAACTCCAACAAATATTAGCTTCACCGTAAAAATACGCTGTCACTTCATTCGCCTACATCTACACGTGCTAACATGCTGTAGCCTTAGTCGCTACGCTTACATATCTATAGCATTAGCAGCGAAGCCAGTCACGCGTTATATGCTATCTGCGTCACGCTCTACGACTCGTTGCCCCCTCCAGAAAACATGGTAGCATATTTAACAGCTGTTCGATTCAAACTAGAAGGCGCACACTCAGTTCGCGACCCACATCAAACTCGCCTCTGAGCATCTGTGGAATCCACACAGGATCGCGCAGCAGGGCTAATTTAATCTGTCTATTCTTACCACACGAGTGTTAGTCATCCTGAATGATCTCTGAACTTTCGAAACCGTGAGCAGAACCGCAAAACTGCGAGATGGCGTCTTTTTCATAACATATATGAGCCGCCATTTCACCAGACTGACATCGAGCCTGCGCGTCCCACTTCACCAGACAAAGCCACCCTAAAGCTTTCGCCTGGTGAAGTGCGAACACCCTCCAGCGTGAGCAACCGCTCATCCGACATATTTTTATGCCCAGAATGCAAATGACTGCATTGCGGCATTGCGATGACACATGATTCCGCTGGGACTGGAACAAAAAGGAACGCTTACAGTTCACGCTTATCATCCTATGTGAATCACAATCATTTATATTTGTGTGGTCTTCTAGAGTGCCAAAGAGCAAGTCATAGTCGTCAGGCTGAAATATGACAAACTAATGAATCTTTTCCTTATTCTCTCTAATGAGCATGCCGAGTAAACGACGTTAGCAAGGCGATTTTTTTCCAAATTCTTGTGCTTACGAAGTCTACAGCGTCGATAAGAACATCTAAACTGACATGCTCTGAGTAACAGAAACAATGAAACTTGAAAGCAATACATCTACAGAATATTTCATATATACCTTAGGTGGGCTGCGCAGAGTGAATTAGAAATATTTTTGAAAAGTGACATAGATTACTGCGTAGGTAATCCAAGGTATGAGTAAACACTATCATCTAAATATTATGATTAAGGTTGCAATAAAACTGTACATCCATATTTTACCCATATCCATATCTTTTTTTATATATACGGGAGCTTCGCATTAAATAATTCAAGACGGTATCTATTGAGTGATGTCGCTATCTTCTGCGTTGGCATGCAGTGGTCCCTTCATTGGCAGCGCACGGGAAGTATCGCTACAAAATGAGCGCGACATGGAAAGTGAATGCCGGCAAGACTGCGACGTGATACAACGCGCGATTCCTGACGAATTCGGCAAGTAATATGTAATACCGAAACAAGGTTGCATTGTATGCAAAGACTCTGACCTAAAAATCAAAGCAATGCCGTTCGTAAAACAGCATATTAAGGCACACGAAGCCCTGTCACACATCAGGTATCTTTATGAAGGTTCGTGGATTTGAGAATGTATGATTTGGAAGGCAAGGACCGAGGTATGGCAGCGATTTGGAGGCTTGTTCATCGCATGGGGGACCGCAAGCGGCGTCAATTTATTGGCGTCGCAGCGGACGTCGCCTAATTTGGACATACCAATGGTCATTGTGACGAAGACAAAAATAATCTACGTCTATGCAGTATCCAGCAGGGCCACAACGACAGTACTTGCGAGTTTTTCCGAAGTTTCTGATTCTTCGCTCGGTTCGGTAGCGACGAACATGTTCTCGTCGAGGCTTAGGCCACACGAAGTTCCCACAATAGCGGCCGCGCCGGTGAAGACGCTGCACATCGCTTGCATCACGGACGTGTCCAGGTCGTTTTCTTGCATCACCAGAACTAGGGCGTTCTGGAGGTCGCCGAACTCGCAGCGAACTTCTTCCAGGTGCTCGAACATTCGGAGCAGCGACGTGCGCTCTCTGAATTTGACGGTGGTCGCCCGGACTTTATCGCCGAAGATCATGGCGCCCCAGTAGGCGTGAGGAAGGAAGCGTCTTCGGGAGGGAGGACTGAGCACCCGCAGGCACGATGTCCACATGACACAGCTGGCCATGCGGTCCATCCGCTGCGAGTTCTTGAACACCGTCTTCGAGAAGGCGCTCGTTGCGTAAAGAGCGAAGTGTGCTGGGGAATCCTCGGTCGGGTGCTGGTACACCGGCTATGGCGTAGAATGTAAAAAAAGAAAAGAAATGCTGAAAACCCGGGAAAGTTACGAAAAAAGACACTTCTTGTTGGTATGCCATGGTAAGTTATTCGCGCACCGCTTAGTAACGAAGGACAGGAATAAACATACAATCACAGACATTGCGCTTGTGTCTGTCCGTTCCTGTTCTTAGTTCTCAAGCGGTGCGCAAAAAAAAAAAAAGCTTCCCCAAAAATTAAAAAGGAAGTGAGGCATGTTAGTCCCATAGTCTTTGGAATAATAATTAATAGTACACTATATATGCTCTGTAGAGATGATAAAATGATTAGTGTTAAATTTCTTTTTTGTAAAACCGGTTGAATATACGAAGGCATCGTCAGCCTAAAAACGTGTTTCATAAAAGTGCCTGAAGGGAACGCGGTTTTTATTTGTAGGTTAATGTTAGGAAAAGGAACATGACGCTGTATTCTGCAGTTCGTAAGGGCACGTGGTTATACGACGCAGAGAAAGGAGTAGGTGCACGATAAAAGTAAACAGCGAGTAAACCTAAAGCTAGAGCGGGAGTGTTATACTCTGTTTTATACATCAGGTGCAACGCTGCGGAAGCTGTGCAAGAAGTTCGGTCAGCAAGACGTGTGAATACGCGCCTCTCACGCTTAGCTTTCGTCGTTATAAACGCCCGTGCGAGCCGAGTCCGATCGCGCGCTTAAGGCGTCGCGACGGGCTATATTCAAGCGTAGCTCGACTCTACAGCATTGAGAAATACACTAACGAGCGCCACGTATGATATACACATTATCGCACCTTATAGCGTGACTTTGTTGCCATAAAACTGCCGTCTGTGGCCTAACATGAGCGCAGACGTTACGTCGGACAATAAGCTACTCTCAGCACCAGTGCAGCCACGTGCCTTGTAATCTCTCGATATGTGCACAACGACTCCGTGTACACAAACACGTCGGTCCACAGTAGATTTGAGAATCTATGATTTGGAAGACAAGGACCGATGTATGGCAGCGATTTGGAGGCTTGTTCATCGCATGGGGGACCGCAAGCGGCGTCAATTTATTGGCGCCCACTGCTGGCTATCAACACACACACACACACACACACACACACACACACACACACACACACGCACACACACACACACACGCACACGCACACGCACACACACACACACACACACACACACACGTGTGTGTGTGTGTGTGTTGTGTGTGCGTGTGTGTGCGAGTCGTTTAGGCATTCGCCTAAGACGAGTCGAAGACGAAAGTAGTTTTCTTCTTTTTCTTCTGATTCTATATTATTGATCCTTCCCACCGCATTGGTGGCGAAAATGCTTGGACGTCAGCTTCCAATACGGGAGGTACCGGGTTCGATCCCCAGTGCCGGCCGCCCACTCAGCGGTTTCCAGTAGGTACAGGCGGGCTTCATAGTGGTAGGGCCGCTGTGGTGTGGAGCTTAAGACGCATGGAGGATTCCCAACCCGCTGTACGGGACCAGTGGTGAGTGTTTTCCTTCCCTCCAACAAAGCGTTCTGCCCCTAACAAGGTTGTGCACTGCCTCTGAGATTCTAGGCACTGCAAGATTTTTGCACCTCACGCGGTTTCGCAGCGCCTCCGTGATCATCCCATGTTTAGCCGAGCAACGATGTCGTGTGATGAAGTCATCAATTCAGATCGTGTCATGACATCATCATGACGTCGCAAATCTCCAGGATCTGTGACGTCACATCTAGCCTCCCTGAACAGATTCTGGCGATCTGTGACGTCATCTCTCGGACAAGGTCACATGGGTTTTTGGCGAGAGCTTGCGAGACCTTACGAACGTCTTGCGCAAATCTCGCGGACGGGGCCGCCAGCATAGCCACTTAAAGTGGTACCCTACTGACACGAAAGTTTTCAGTTGTCGCTTTTTTTTTTGCGTCAAGTGAAAGGCCAAGCTTTAAGAGTCTAGAAAACGTACTGCTAAGCTTCAGTACACCCTGAAGACGTAATTATAGTATGCTTTTAAAAGCTAGTTTCGGTTCTTACTGTACCCTGACGTCACAACACGGTATGAGCTTCTCATCACGTGCTCGCGCAAAATATCGGGACGCTTCCGCGGCCGCTTCGCACCTTGGCTCCGCTGGTGACGCAGAAGCGGCCATTTTGGAAGTGTTGGTGCCTGACGCCATCACAAATAGCCGGACGGCTGCGTGAAGTCACCAGTGTTAGTACTGTAGCCTGACGTCAAGCTATAGTGTCGATGTCGGTAGGTGCGCCATGGGAAAAATGACTTAATGTCAAAATAAAATATCTTATCAACATTTCCTGAGCTTCACACCCGCTCACAGCCGTTTCTGTATGCAGGATATTTGTACGGCAGAGTAAACTCACCCTCGAAAAATGGCGTCAGTACCCTTTTGAGGCCTTAAATGTTTGCATTTTATTGCGATAGCAATTATATGGACAGTCTCGGCTGGATTTTGCCGTCGCCGTCGCCGTCATGCACCGTATATGTATAAGTATGTATATATATATAAAAGCCCCAAAGAAAAATAATTCAGAAAAATGCTTCCGAAGCGCGGAATCGAACCAGGGACCTCTTGTTCCGCAGCGAGTGGCGCTATCCACTACGCCACGAAACGCAGATCCTCCACGTAGCTAACGGCGAGCGTTATATACATACCCTTTACCGCTGGACGGACTCACAGACGGCAGGCGATAATAAGCTTTCTTCATTACCAGCGAGATGGCGCTAGCAGCGCGACGGGCGCATTTAAAAGTCGTCGTCGAGCTCGCTCGCTTCTTATATTTGCGCAGCGAGAACATTGCCCTTCCGTTGTCTGCTCGCGCGGTTTTCTCGCGGTGAGGGGAAGAGGAATGTTTCACGCTTTCACCGTGATGTCCGCGCTCATGTTACCGAGCGTACGAAAGTCACTCGAGCTGAAGGGACGCCGCTAAACGAACAAACAGAAGATGAGCGCGAACTATCAAGTGTCACAGCTCGACAGTTGAAGCACGCTAGCTTCCTTCGCTGCTTCGGCCGCCTTTGCAACAGGAACGCTGTTCAAACTGAGAGTATCCATTGGCGAGCCTCACTTCGTATAGCATTAATTTCTTGCTATCGCATTCATTGCTTCGCCCTTGCGGCGAAACTGTGACTTTTTTACTGCCGCGAGAACTCTCACTGAAGTGGGAACTGCTCACGCAGGAAGGGGTAACGAGGTAATGGGGATTTTTGAATAGGGATCCCAATCGTTTTGGTGCCCCAAGTAAATAGCGTCCAGGCCACTGTGCATGCGCGTGACCCCAACAGCGTTTGGGTTTTGCGTTGGGGATGCTATTTCTCGAATTTAGCCGGAGCGCCGAAGCCTGCAACAAATACTTTGCGCAAAGCAAACATGACGGCACCCACTGAAGCGACGGCTCTTGGCCCTGACTTGAGTGACCTAGAATAGGGGGAGTGTCCAAAGCGCCGCAGACACTATTCGCAAACCCTTGGCTCCTTCTTGACCCAAAGCGAGCACACGCAAAGGGCGTTGGGGCCCCAGACTTTTAGGGCCCCTATTCGAAAACTTCCTAATGTCTTTGGAACCGGGCTATGACTCACTCGCCTCCCATGCGTGTTCCGTTACTAACCTTGAGGCAGTCGGGTCGCAGTGTTCGCCTCAGTCGGTTGAATAGAGCAGCCTTAGCAGCCGGTTGCCTGCAGGCCACGAACGGCGACCACTCGCACTCGAATATGGCACCGGGCACATCGAATAGCACGAGAACGCCCAGGCAGCCTGCTCGACACTCCTCGTGTGCGTGCTGAACCCAAATCGGACTTCGCACGTCGATGCGCACGACGCTCACTTCAGGCGGAAAACAGGAACTAAGGGCGCTGACGTCTGTTGAAGCAAATTGGCGTAATTCATGTAATGGCATGTATATATTATCAGTTGAAATCTTAATTACCTGCATTAAGTAAGCGCTGTGTTAATAATTAAGTTATTAATACTCCAGAAGAGAGCTTTGCGCTGCATTCATGGTTACCACGGAAGACCAAAGGAGTTTGCTACTATGCCTTTGTTTCGCAGTCATAATTTACTCAGAGCAAATCATGTCTACGTTCTTCGTTTGCTGCAGCACATTAAAAGTTATAAACTACACACTCAAAACAATCCTATGTCTAATGATACATACTATTTTCAAAAGCAAGTACACCAAGTCTCTAAAATACGTGGTAACTACAGCAAACAGAAATTGAGTTTTCAAGTAGTTACGATTACTATAATATCTCAACAAATGCTGATTTCGAGCTTTAATAGAAATTATTTTAAAGAGGAACTAAGCAATATTTAAATGATTCCGGCATGTGTTGCGTATAACCTTGTTTTCATTATTATGAGCTTAGAATACGCGTTATGTAGCACCTGAAAGTGCAGTTGATTTTGTATTTATATTGCTGTGTATGTTCATTGTTTTCTGACTTGGCACGGTACAAGCGAACCGAGGCCTTCGTAAGGCTTTTCAGCCTCTAACACCGGCTTCCTCCTTTCTCTCAAAAGCAGAGTAAATTTCACGTAACTTCACTTCACTGTGCTGCTTTGTGATCATTGCCACTGTGCCACGCATTGTCTTGGCAGCTACATCCAGAATTTACTACAGGTGTGATCTCTTTCTGGTACTGACCTTGCGTTCATTCTTCACGATGACTTCTTCTTGGGCAAGCTGGCGTTTACTGAGCAAATTGTAGTAGCGCAAAGTGTGAAAAAAGAGAGGAAACAGAAGAAGGAGGAGAAAAAAAAAAGACAGGTGCTACACTCACCACAGTTGTGAGTTTGACACCTGTTTTTCTTTCCTCTCCGTCTTCTGTTTCCTGTATTTTTCGCACTTTGCGCCACCACAATATGTCCTGTCTGCATTCATTTGCTGTTATTGTTATGACGCTACTTCACATCAAATATGCGGAATCTCTAATATATCTTTCTAGGTACTCGCTTTCTGGGTCACATCACCCGTCTGACATGTGTACATGACTTTTGATCATGGGGACGAAATAAAGAGCAGCTAACAAAGCGGATGGCGATGACTCTAAGTGGTGATATTTGCCCGAGAACATTCGAAACAAGTGAAATGTGATACCCAAGAAACCACTACGAACGACCCTCGTTCGGCTTAAGACGCGTGTTATTGCATCGTATGGCCAATTTCAAAATATTGTTGTACCTATGTTAAATGTACGAATACTGCCTAAAAGAGGGCACATTTCGTGCATAAAGCGTCACAATGACCACTTGGGCAATGAAATGAGGGGGAATATTTTATCTTAAATAGATATTAGCACATATTGTTTGCTCTTTTTGCTTTTTAATCGCTTTCAACCTCTTTTAATTTCTTCTTACAAATAAGATGTTCCGAAAACTAACATGAGTACGAGATTTGGACTTTTAGAGATAAAGAGAGGCGGCGAAAGTTTCGTTTAGCTTTAGTAAATAGTAAACTTTACGAGAGCCTTGGCGACCTCTGTAACGTTTAACAGGTCTAAAGAAATACTAAAGTGAAGGTTGAGAACCAAATTACGCAGGAACACTAAATTAGTTAAAAGTGGTGAATTATTCTCTAAAAGCTCTATCGTGGCTTATTTGACCTGAACACCTTGATCTTGTGAAAGAATGTCAGACTTCCATTTCTGAATTTCGCGCTGACATTTCGGCACATGAATAACACTGTGACGTCAATGATATCAAAGACTTTTTTTTTTTAACGCAGTGGCTCAAAAAAGCTTTCTGAAGCTTCCCTTGTTACGCATCAGGACCGATGAAAAATTATGGATGCATAAAAAGGCAATTAAAAAAAAAATGTTCGACGTAATGGCGAGTCTGCGCGTGAACGTCAAAGCGGCGTCGCCGGTTGTGATTTCCCATCTGGGATATTGCTAGCTTAACGAGGGCCCGTGTACTTAGATATAGGTGCACGTTAAAGAACGTCAGGTGGTAGAAATTTCCAGAGCCCTCCACTACGGCGTCCCTCATAAGAACGTCCCAAAACCACGATGTGATTATGACAGACGCCGTAGTGCGGGCTCCGAAAATTTCGACCACGTCGGTTACTTTAACGTGCACCTAAATCTAAACACACGGGCCTCGGGAATTTTCGCCTCCATCGAAAATACGGGCGCCGCGGCCAAGATTCGATCCCGCGACCTGAGGGTCAGCAGTCGAGCACTATAACAATTAGACCACCGTGGCGGGACCTACGAGCACGATAATGTACGACTGGACTATCTACAATGTCTGCGTAGTCTCGGCCCACTTTGCTGCTTCTCTGGTAAGAATCGCTTGGAAAGACCGCGTAACACACACTCACCATATCGTTTGCCTGAGCAGAAGGCTATCCCCAGCGCTGGCCTGCGAGATGCTCGCTCCGCAACGCGTAGACGAAAACGTAGTTCCTCCGTCAGCTCCTTGCTCACAAATGGAGATTCAATTTTGTCCTGGAACAAACATCAAGTAAGATTGTTATTATTCTAGCGCCATTCGCCCAGTTTCTTTCTAAACCTCATTTCACAATGAAAACTCCCAGCTGCTTAGGAGCCGCTCAACAGCACAAGTGACTGAGCGCTCGTATCCATACCCTACCAGCCTACGCCTTCAGCCATCTTATTCATGTAACGCACAGTTAGCGCTCGACTATGCATAATACACCGGAATCAAGTAACGTATGTATAGGTATGATCACAATCAAAATTGCACCATTTGTCGGGCATGACTGGCACAACCATAGCTAACCATTATTGACTTCAGCTTCTGAACAACTCGCATGCTGTATTATTTGCTCAACACTCCTCACTGCTACGCTAGTTAGCGGACACAGCGAAAAATTGAGCCGGCTCGCACGAAGCGAATCTGTTGCCCCTTTTCGTGAGATTATTGCATTTTTCTGTTTTGAACGTCTTTTCTAAGTATTTCTGTGATGTATCATTGTTCTTTATTTGTCACTCTATGTTAAGATATGTGGTGGTTGTAGTGCTATATTGTACAATCGAACGCGCTCATATCAATCTCGCTGAGGAATGTGAACAAGTTCGATATATCGTATAATTCGATATAAGGTTTGTAAAGAAGTGACCGTACGTATTTTCGGTGTGAAAGTTGGCTTCCCTCCATTGCTTCACGATAATGCAAGGAAGGCGTTTTTAGTTCTTATTTTTCCGCCGCTTGTAGTACGGTGTGCGGGTTATATGCAGGGGCGGGCTGTAGGCGCGAAAATACGGTATCTATGCAAACCGTGGCTGAACTTCTTCAATCTCAGCTGTGCGTACACGTAGGGCGCTGGAAGCCTCTAGCCTGCTCTAATGTTGGCGTTGTTTTTCAATATCATACTCTCTGCATTGGCGTGCGCACGAGAGGGCGGAGGGGGCTCCCCCCCTTAATTATTTAAGTGGGGGGCGCAATGTCTGCCCCATATCGTTACTCTGTTGGGCCTGTCTCTTTATTGTTTAAAGAGCAGGATTACGACCGCGCAGGTTTTTGAGGATAATGGAGGCCGAAGGCCGCCATCTTTGAACTGTTTGCTTCCCGTGAACTGTTTCTTCCCACTTTTACTCCCGGAAAGCCATGGAACAACGGCAGGCCATTGTGAGAAGCAAGTCACCACTGCATTTTCATTTTTTTGCATCTATTGTGAAGCATGTTGCGCCTTACTCGAAGAACTGCGTATTGTCGTGTTCAAAAACAGTTCGGCATAAAGGATAATTGCATTTACCCGATTTTGTTATAGTGAAGTTGGACTGTACTATTGCATCTCCTTTCACCCCTTTCGTCAGGCATTACATTTCGCTCCTAAGTTTCTGCAGTTTGCACTAAGGATTTCTTTGTTGTTCAAGTTGCGCCATGTGAATCCCGCGGGACGATATGTTCATTCACGGCCATTCTGGGTCGCGATGATAGTGTTCGAGGTCGACTGAAAGGTCGCACTGTGGCGGAAATGTAATTAATGTATGTTAACACAAATCAGCTTTCAGTCTATAGTCATCCGTTGTGCTATTCGGTTGTCTTATCTTGTTTTCCGAGCGTTTGCACGCCTTCACTTTTCCCACGGTCAACCGCTACCAAACAAGCTTAACTTTATGTCGTTCTAAACATGTTTTTAAATGCGAAGCATTTTTTTTTTACACGTCCAGTATCGGACGTTTACTCCCGAGTTTCTTAGACAATTTGAGCGATGATACAGAGCCAGTACGTTACCTCGGACAGGAGGAAAAACCGAAGCCTCTTGCTGAGCAGTGGTAAGGCGAGCTCTTCCCAAAGCGGATCGTATCGCGCGAAGTTGAAGAGGTCTTCCACCGACAGACACAGGATAATTTCGCGCACAACCGTGGTGCACAGCAGGGCCGCCTCCGCCGCGGCCCCCATGCCGCCTCTTCTCCTTCTTCTTATCCTGAACGGTTGAACCCATGGCTCATACCCAATACAGCGGATTGGCCAGGTAGTGAACGGATTTGTCATTTGAGTGCTATACTCCACTAGACTGCTAAAGGTAAACAGTACATTTATATGAAATGCAAATTGTCAGGCATGAAATATTTAAAGCCGGCCGAATTGAGCACGCCATTCTTTTGGTGTCTCTAAAAATTGGAGAACGCTTCAGCTTCGCCTTAAAGAGTAGAACGCGATAGCATAATCGGGACACGAGGGCGTGGCCCGATTATCGAGAGTACATTGGAGAGATTATAGAGACTACATAGAGATTACATTCAGCAAGCCACCAAGCCTGATATGTGCAAGTAAAAATTAAGAGAGAGAACTCGGCAACGCAATCTTGTGATGCCAACTTCCATCATCCTTGACCTGGAGAAATCGCTACGCCAGGGAAGGAAATCAAGGCACCTTCGCACTATAGGGTGCCAAGCCGGAAGGAAAAGCAGAGCTTGCCAGCCTTCTTTGTTTCTGTTCTGTTTTGTGTTTCTTTCCTTCTCTCTTTCTTTCCTTTTCTCTTTTGCAGTTTTTTTTTCTGTCTTTTCTTTCTCTGTCTTTATTTCTATATATTTCTATTTTTCTTCCATTTTTTTTTCCTTTTCTTTCTCTCTCTTTCTATTTGTCGCTTGCTTCCTCTTTTTTTTTTCTATTTTTATACGTGGTTTCGCCTGCGTTAAGCCATGCGATGACAGCATACGACATTCCGGGCCCCTAAAGTGTTACGTACTAAATAGAATATGATCGTAATCAGCAGAAGCAGTCCGTACCTGGTCTGTAACCACCTGCTGAATGTAAGCGAGCGAATGCCTCCTCTTTCCGCTCTTCCCTCCTTTTCCGGAACCATACCATCTCGATACTGGACGCAACGCCAGCTAGCACCCAATATCGATGGAGGCGGGAAATGTCGCCAGAATGTAGGCGGAGGAGGCTATGCATGCGGAAAAAATGGACACCTAACACGCTGTTGGAAACAGTGCAGCTAGATGTCACCTAAACGTGCCTACAAGTGCCTCACTGACATTTTGATAATTACGTGAGCACTTGTCAAGTTACAAATATAATTGTGATTAATTAATTTGATCTCATGAACAAGAAAATTTAGTAGTCACTAATCCTTCTACTGGGAACAATATGGCTTGCTTCGCGTAATGCTGCCCCTCTTTCTTGATATATTGCTGCGTGATAGTTCGGACGCCCTGTGTACAGGTGAAGAAGTAATCATATATATATATATATATATATATATATATATATATATATATATATATATATATATATATATATATATATATATATATATATATATATATATACACTCACGTACAGTTGATTGGTATTACTTTTAAATGCGACGCATTTCTTAGCGAACTTCTGCAAGTTTGAGCGTATCTATCTATCTATCTATCTATCTATCTATCTATCTATCTATCTATCTATCTATCTATCTATCTATCTATCTATCTATCTATCTATCTAGCCGCCTACGACTTTGTGCTCTCCTGGCCGTTTCATTAATCGGATGTATACCAAAATTGGTATGGAATAACATGACCGTATTACGAACATAAATGACAGGTGATAACACGAAAATCGTGACATGCATGTCATGAACAGCATGATTTGCATTCCACGGCCTTGGGGCTCTTGCGGCCGTTCCGTTAATGTCATATATACCAAAACTGGTATGACGTGACAAGAGTTCATGGCGAACATAATGACAGGTCCTAACGTGCAAATCATGACACGCATGTCATGTGCGGCATAATTTACATGACATGGTCTCGGGGCGCTCGCGGCCGTTTAAATGAAGGGATATATACGAAAACTGGTATGACGAGACATTTCGACATGACGAACATAACTGACACGTGGTAACATGAAAATCATGACACGCGTGTCATGCACGTCATGATTTACATGCCACGCTCATGACGCACTCGCGGCCGTTTCGCAAAATTGGTATTGCGCGATGTGACTGTATGAAGAACATGAATAACAGGTGGTAACATGAAAACCATGACATGCATGTCATGTATGTCATGGTTTACATGCCACGCTCATGGTGCATTCGCGGCCGTTTCGCTGGCTTGATATACACCAAAATTGGTATTGCGCGACGTGACTGTATAACGAACGTAAATTACAGGTGGTAACATGAAAATCATGACACGCGTGTCATGCACGTCATGATTTACATGCCACGCTCATGACGCACTCGCGGCCGTTTGGCTAGGTTGATATACACCAAAATTGGTATTGTGCGATGTGACTGTATGACGAACATAAATGACAGGTCCTAACATGCGAATTATGTTATGCATGTCATGTACGATATGATTTACATGACATTGTTATGGTGCGCTTCCGGCCATTTAGATAACTGGATATATACCAAAATTGGTATTGCATGACAGGAGTGCGTGATGAACATAAATCACCGGTCATGCAGTGTATATGCCAGAATATACGTTTCATTGGCATGGTATATACCACATTGTGCATGCCCGCGTGCATGACAAACATGCGATATGTGGTGAACTAGATGCCATGGCATGAATGATTTCATTCGGCTCAAAAATAAACAAAGCAATGCATGCAGCTCTTTGCTGGCTGCTTCGCATTACAGCGATCCCCACAGTGCGTAGGATCTGCAGGATTTTTTTTTAGCAAAACGTAAGGAATTGCCTGCAGTGGATGCAGAGAATGTTTTCGCTAGGATGACGCCGAATAAAAATCGAACGCCGTTGAATATTCCAACATTTTTAGACAGCGTTTTACGCTTTTACGACCCACTCCAAATAGCTTTTGGTCTGCCATCTTGAGTCTAACGCGTCGAGATTGATACTGCCGTATATCAGAAATGTACCCAATATTTTCTCTCTACGAGCATTGCACAAATACTGCTTAAGGGACTACTGCTGCCACCTGTCGTGAACGATGCTAAATACCTCACACTGCTGCTTGAGCTTCGAGGTCAGAGTTTTCACCTACGCTGGAAAATGTGTGAGGTACTGTCTAGCGGGCCATTTTTGAAGTTTAGGAAATAATTGGATGTCGCTGAGCGCATCTAGAAAGGATTGTTGCGGGCGGTCTTGTTTCACGTTGCCCCGATTGCCGGCAGATGGCAAAACTAGTCCGTGTTTTTCTCCCGGCAACAAAGTCAACGTTGTCTTGCACAGAAGCACATTTTTGACAGGTAAAAGCGGTGAAGCCGTCGTGTAAAGCGATGTTGCCCTTAGTGTTCATGCGCACAGTTTTCATGGGATGACTTTAACACACGTGCTATATTATACGTTGATTGCTTAAACTTACCTGCATAGGTCAGGCAAGACACCGTCAGAGAGTGTTCACGGCTCTACTAATCTCTGCGTAGCTGTTGAATCTGCTAGCAGCATGCAGGAGGAGCTTGGCTATGACCGTCTTTACGCTTACCTAAACCAGCTATCGCTGTAATGTCACAGGGAAATCATCATCCTCATCATCATCATCAGCCTGTCTACGCCCACTGCAGGGCAAAGGCCTCTCCCATGTTCCGCAAATCAACCCGGTCCTGTGCTTTCTGCTGCCACGTTATACCTACAAACTTCTTAATCTCATCTACCCACCTAATTTTCTGTCTCCCCCTCACCCGTTTGCCATCTCTTGGAATCCAGTCAGTTACCCTTAACGACCACCGGTTATCCTGCCGACGTGCTACGTGCCCGGCCCATATCCATTTCTTCTTCTTGATTTCAACAGGGAAATAACACAACATAAAAGTGGGGCAGCTACGCACTAGTGGTGCGAGGACATGAGAAACAGCAGAGCTGGTGGCGTTATTCTCATTTCCCTCCTCCTCACCGTCACTTCCCTTTCCCACTCCTTGCCATGCTGTACTATACATGGCTATGCTATTCTTCATCCTTTCCCATCCACTTCTCCTCGTCCTCACTGTCAATTCTCTTTCCCTTTGATATACTATACTATACATGATTATGCAATCCTCACCCTCTCCCTCCTCCTCACAATCACTTCCCTTTCCCACCTCTTTGTTATACTATACGTGGCTGTCATATGCTTTTTTTCTATCTCTTCCTCGTTATTTCTATCTTTCTTCTCTCTCTCAATTTTTTTTCTCTCTCTCTCTCTCTTTGATTCTCTCTTCCTCTCTTTCTCTTTCTGTCTTGTTCTCTGCTTTTTTTATCTCTTTCTCGCGTCTCTTTCTTTTTCTCTCTATCTGTGTATTTCTTTTTCTGTTTTTCTTCGCTTTATTTCTGTCTGTTCCCATCTTTCTCTTCGTTTTTTTTTCTCACGTTTTCTCGCTTTCTTTTTCTCTCTATGTACTCGTTCTCTCGTCCATCCTAGTTATTGCATTCCACGTCGGACAAATTCACGCACGCGCTCTCGAAGCGAAGCAGAACACGAAGAAGGGGACGAAGAAGAGAGCGCGCAGTTCTTCATGGTGATAGTTTTCGTTAACGACTAACGGGATTTCTCCGGCAATAAACAGATCCGCTTTTAAAACTGATAACAGAACAACGTTCACAGCACTTTGACATAGTAACATTCTAAATCGGTTAGTTTCTATTCACGTTGTGGTGCAATCCCTGGCAATTGTGGATGGGATGGTTTTTAGGATACAGGGGCGGCACCAAAGATGACGGAGGGGGGGGGGGGGGGGGCAAAGTGTTGCTTGCCCCCCCCCCCCCCACCAATGAAATTTGCTTCTCGAGCGCGCCTCCCCCCGTAAATAAATCTTGGCCCCGCACCTGGTAGGATAACTAATGTATTTTCCGCCGTGGTGGACCAGTGGTTACGGTGCTCGGCTGCTGACCCTAAGGTCGCGGGTTCGATCCCGACCGCGGCAGCCCCATTTCGGTGGAGACGAAATGGAAGGGGCCCCTGTATGTGCGATCACAGTGCACGTTAAAGAGCACCAGATGGTCGAAATTTCCGAAGCCCTCCACTACGGCGTGCCTCATAATCATGTCGTGGTTTCGGCACACATAACCGCAGATGTTATTCTTATTACTGATGTATAGACTATAGATGGGTTTGGTACCCGGTATATCGTGCTGTTAACTTTGCTCTCTTGTGTCTTTAACAACCAAACGAACAGTGTTTACAGCTAAACGATGCTTACGCATGAAGACGATCGGTTTGGTGCATTCTACATATTGTGACCTCGTTAATTTCACGTCACGACATACAAAAAAAGAAAAAGAGACATTCCTTTAACAGATCAAGATTGCGGCGCCTATGTGCCAAAAGTAAGATCGTCTAGAGGGTGAGCAAGGAGTTCCAGGATATTTTTAGGGGAATTTTTTAATGTGTCCTGAAGCAATCATCGAATGACCTAAGTATCGCAGTTTATTGTCTCACAAATCGATTGCCGCAAAGATGTCTCGAATTCGTGAAGAACAAGCGGAGTTACACGGAGTGGTCACGCGCTTTCACCGCTTTCCCTCTTCTCTGCTCTCGACATGCGCGCTAGAAGCTACAAAGAGAGGGATGACACGGGGGAAAGAAGTTCGGTCAGCGCGCGTCATGACTGTGAGCGCCCGTGATAAAACGCAATTTCTCTCTCCCATTGTGATTCCTGTGGGTGAGTGTGGCTCGTTCTATCATGTTAGCAGACTCTGGAGCGTGGCGATGGCACGTGGCAGCACGCCGTGGCAGCAAGCGCATCCTATCCAAACGACGTTCTTCGTTTATATCAGCTATCGACCCAGACGGCACACAGGAGGCACCCCGCCCTCCGACGAGAGTGAGGACGGGCCTCTGTATGAAGAGAGGGCGCTTGAGAAAGTTGCTCTTGCGCGTAGTGCTTACAAACGCTCCTTGCTAGGCACGAGTGCACATTTTCTGAGCTGTCCAGAGCAGCGCCGGCTTTCAGCAGGATGTGTTTTCTCACCGCGCCCGAAGGGTGGTTCATGACACCAAGCTCGTAGGCAGGGCTCGAAACACGGGTGTTTGATTTTATCAAATTGAGAGTCTTCCTTCTTTCTTATACATTTATCCATAACATCTGTTGTAAGATGTGAGGCCAGTATTCAGCGGCGCTCCATCGTACTGAGGCGCAGCAATCGTCGTACATTTTTTGTGGTGGTCCGTAGCACGCGACATACACGCGTGCATGGTACTTCCTTGCGGCTCTGGTGGCAGCGTTCACTAATAAAGCACTCACTATACCAAGCAGGCCACGTTCATCGAATTAACATCCTTGAGGTGTCCTCAGTTGGACATATGACACATCTACGAGACATTTCATCTTATCCCTTTTACAAAATAATGAACGTTCCGACAACTCACGATTAAGTGCTACCCATAAGTCAGCTCTCAGTATTTGAAAGGTATTGTGGTCATCTCCAGCGTAGAGCAGTGATGTCAGATTTGCATTGCATGTGTAATATCCACAATTTGAACACATAAAATTGATTACGTCAGCCAAGTACGCAAAATGAAACCTCGTTAAGGAAAAGTGTTCACATGTAGACTATATACGGTCTATGTGTACTTTTGTCGCAAAATCGTATTAAAGAAGCGAAGAAATGAGCAGAACTATAGAGACAAGCACGTGTCCATATCTTGTCTCCCTCTTTCTATTCGTCCCTTTGTTTTTTGTTTTTTTATGCATTGTTGCAGCAACATAAATTTCGAACTAGCGCGTTCTCAGGCCTTGCTACTATTATGTCATGTTGCTGCAGCATGCATAAGGTGATCTTGTGCTAAAATATACACACTATTTCTTTGAAAGTCATACAGGTCCAGGTGTTTTTAATTACCCTTCCATGAAATACCTTTTCGTTACTTCTCTCAGATCATCTTCGACTTATACATCACGACCAGATTCGTTCATCGGAGATACGTTTGTGGTTTGGTAGGTATTGTTTGTTTCGTAAACTCTAATAATGTCAAGTACCGTAAGCTTGCAGACAGGAGTACAATGGCGGCTTCAGTGCTCTGACATTCGATTGCTCCTCTCTCTTTTTCTCTTTCTCGTCCCCATTCCTTTACCCCCGTTGTAGTGTAGTAAACCATACGCTCGTCTGGAGACCCTCCCTGCATTTCCTCTTATTCATTTCTGCCTCTGTAAGGACCTTAACAGTAAATATAGCCTGCTTCAATTCAGGAAGTGTGAAGTGCACACCAAATTTCTGCAAAAGTCGAGTAGGATTTATTGAGGCTAGCCGCTTTTCTAAAAGATTTTGTTTCCAATTGTTCCAAAAAAAACGGAAACATCACCGTATATCTGCTGTATGGTTCTTGACATTTTTTTTTATGTTCATAACCTGCCTAATATAAAAAATGGATGCTACTATTCACTCTACTTAAAGATTACTATTTCTGTGATCTTTAATACTAATCTTGGTCAGTAGAATTTAGTCTCGACCGCCTTCACCATTTCATTGTTTTGTGCGACTCTGTCACTTAATTGGGATAGTCTTTTTTTTGTAGCCGGTAATTTCTTTCCAGCGTTGTCCACCTGCGATTATAAAAGATATACAGAAACCGCAGTTAGGTTTGCGCTGGAAATAAAAATAAGACAAGTGGGAACAACTAAGCATTTGTAATGATTGCGAGTGATCGCTGTATACATTTTTGTATTTTCCTAGTTTAGATAATTTTTGTTATTCATTCATTCAGGAATTTCGCCAAACGGCATGAAGTGTAGCAACTGAGGTGATTGACATGGGGCTGAGCGGTGTAGCGGGACAACCCATAAGATTTCATCTATCACGCTTACGCTTGAGTACTCTGCTGCCACATTGCACGTTTCATTATTTTTTCGAATGAAATACAAACGAAATGTGGTATTTTTATGTCGGTGCTATATCGCATAACCTGTTTCATCCGCTTTAGTACGAAGTTAGTGTACATCAATCCCTTTTCCGGCTACGGGCAGCTGGTTATTGCCGTGAAAAACTGCGGCTCCCAAAAGGGGCGATTATCCTAAAGGAGGTATATAGTACTCGCACACACGATGTTGTTTGCACAGAATAGGTAGCCTGCATAAATTCATAAGAAGAGTATGCTTATTTATTTGAGAGAATTCATGAAAAATAAATCGAAAGCTAGGCCGCCTAAATATCCGCATCCTTCTTTGCGGGAGTCTACCTTTATAAACAATTGAAGGAATGTTTATAATAGATTACCGACTAAACGCATGTGTAATAATGGTAACTTTAAAATCGATGATAATTGAAATGGTATTTGTTTTACGGAGACAGATTTGTGTACGATTGCTCGAGCGCAGATGCTTCAAAAGCGCTCGTGAGACAAAGAAGAAGCGGAAGAAGAACGTGATTCCTCCGAGGTGGCAGACGTTCCGTCCTGATCGCCGTCTTGCACCTCGCATCATGTCGACCAAGCAACATGCTTCTCCCGGATCTGGGCAAAGCCCTTCGTCCCCCGACAGTAAGAGACCGTCGCCCGAGAGACGCCGGCGCAGGAGGAGACGACGGGACAGACGTCAACTGGTAAGGCTTTTTGCGAGTCTTCGTTGGCAGAGCTCCGGAGACCCTAAGAGATCTTAGGCGGCATAACATCCTCCAATCGTCTAGGTGTCTTCGCGTCTATGGCACTGCGCTGCTAAGCACGAGGGCCTTCATGCTTCCGTATATAGATTTAGGTGAACGTTAGCAACACCTCCAGGAATCAATTAGTCCGAAATAATCCACGTCGGCGTGACTAATCGTCACGGTGCGGCCTCCTCCATAAGATCGGAGGTGAAAGGTCTTGGCTTGCAAATTTTAAAACTGCGGATAAATATCACTTCGTCGATAGCCATTTCGAACTATAAGCTGCATTATGATCGGTGCGGTTATCCACTTCTACGAACTCAGCACAGGAACATAGGTGCTAATTCCAATCAAATATCGTGAGCAGGATCTGATGGTACAGTTACAATCTTTTAAGCGGTTTTCATAGAACAGCAAACTTCGGCTACTGAAATGGCAGGCCAAACTCAGATCAAGATGCGGATACCATTGTAAAAGTAATGGCAGGCGAAGCGCAACAGACACGGACGACAAAAAGACTGATACATACAAAGCGCTTTTCACTGCCTGTGTCGTTTGCGAATCATCTGCCTGCATATGTTACTGCATGAATGATAAGGCCTCAGTTCAGCACATCGTACAAGTACTCTTGCCCACTCAACGCCAAAGAAGCGCAATTGCGTTTCTTGAAGAAGACTGCACCATATGACAGCGTGTGAATGGGAGGCAAGGTTCGTGCGTGGATGTGTTCAAACCAATTGACTTTACCATTCTTGCCCATTTTTCTCGCCAAATTTTAGAATAAGCAATGAGAAGAAATCTAGGACGCCCTATATAATCAAAAATGTTTGTAACTTAAACTAAAGAGTGACTTGATATTGTCCTAATTTACATCACTTTATGAACGCAACCATGAAATTTCACAAAGTAAAACTGTCATAATACTAATTAGCAGACTTTTGTCAGCGTATGTCGACAGCGTTGCGAACACTTGTTAGATAGTATTATTCTAAAACACTGCTATACTAGACTTCCCCACACGTGCACACCACTCAAAGCTTTTCAAGAATTGTGGCTGAGAAAATTTATCGAACGTTTTCATTTAGTAGGTGCATCTTTACTGAGTTTTGGTGAAAAGTAGCATGAGACGTATCTTCAAAACGTACGAGTGTGTGGCATGCGAGGACATCTGAAATTAACGCGATGCCCCTGAGAATAACGCAATAAACTTTCTCACATATTAGTTTGCAGTATCTCCGTTATTTTCATGCACACACACACACACACACACACACACACACACACACACACACCACACACACACACACACACACACACACATATATATATATATATATATATATATATATATATATACTATATATATATATATATATATATATATTTATATATATATATATATATATATATATATATATATATATATATATATTATAGAGAGAGAGAGAGAGAGAGAGAGAAAGAGAGAGAGAGATACTTGACCACCCAAGACGACGCCTACATAGGGAACCAGTGCGCGAGTAATTAGCCGTGCGCGTGTAAATAACGATAACAAATTGTTCATCGAAAGCTAGCATCTTCTCCGCAGAAAACTTGGCTACTTGGTTGACTCGCTATTTTAGTGCGCAATAGAAGAAAACACAAGATAGGCGTCATGTCTGATTTCGTCTATCGTGCGTTGAAAATGTATTCAAGATGTTCATTTGCCGGGAGGGCGTTGCATACATGGTCATGCTCTTAAAGAAAAAGAGATGCGAACATGTTAACATAATGGGAAATGTACAGAGGAGACGGGTGCTTAAACACACATACACGGAGCTATGCAGTGCAACTGACGGCTCACTTATACAACGAAATTTCTCCTCGTTGAAGAAACCTTGTCACTGTACTAGTAGCCATTATACGTAGCATTTCTCATACAGCAGTATTGCGTTATTGTTATGTTAAGCGTGAGAGTGGCACTACCTTTCCATGCGCGTGTACATGCTTACAATGGATCATTTGGGCATTACCGAGGGACATGCATACTAGCCCGTGACTAAGAAAGTCAGCTTCACCACAATGGCGAAGCAAGTAACGCGATAGCAACAAACTGGAATGTTATACGAAGTTGGAGGTCCACTTGCAGCCTAGAGCTTTGGGACCTCATTCTGTATATTATTTTTCCTATGTATTATCTTTTTCGAATCAATAAAATCATTTCTTCTTCTTCTTCAAGGCTAGCAGCTCGCTCTTTTGTCATCCAACCAGACTTTAAAGAACGTATATAGAAAAGGCATGCGGGTTATGAGAAAGAAAAATATTTGCTTGTGCGGGATCATTTCTCTTATGTGCAACATGGTTGTTTTTTCTCCTGTAGACGATCAGCTTGTCCTACCTTCCACATGACGTTCGGCATGATTAGAAAAAAGTATATATCGAATGCGACCGCAGTGCCGTCATCGAATACCTAGGGCTTGATTCTAGAAAATTTTTGCTCGCAACTACTCACTTCGCCATTACGTTTGACTTTTACGATTGACTAAAGAGAAGGAGCGCTAGAACAGCTCTAACACTAAAATTTTTGGACATAAGGGTCCTCGGGCAGGGCGAATAATGTTTTCGTTCGTAAGGGGTCATTGTCATTGGCCAGCAGGATTCAAAGGTTACATGACCACGACCACGATTGGCTGAAAATTCTTCACGCGAACAACTCTAGCATAAGACGTTTTTGTGAGTAGGGGTTGCTCGACTTTTTCAAAACGGAATAAGGGTATTCTTTTCTACAAAGGACCCCTTTTGTTTTTAAACAGCATCATGGGCAGCATGACTGGAACGCGTAGCACACACGACTCTAGAATTAGGCCGTGTCGGATTTATAAAGGTGAAAGCCTTACATGCCTCATCAAACGCGAAAAATGACCGCAGTTCCGCAGCGTCGGCGCCAACACGTGTGATGTAATACATTTATTTTTCACGTAGAACCCCACGCGTGCCGAATTGATCGGTTCGCCTAGTGCACGGGCATGCGCAGATAAGTTTCCGTGCCTTCTTTCTTTTCCGCCGTTGTGCGTCTCTTCAGTTGTTAGTCGGCGTTTGTGGCGCCGTGACTTCTTTCCTGTGTCCGTGTTTGCACGCCCTGTCTTTTTAGAATGAAAACTGATTAACTAGCTCAGCTCTCTGTTATTATAAGAAAAAGAATCATCACGTGATGACGTCACCACTTGACGTTATCGTGACATCACATATCAACGCAATATTGAAGTCATCGTGACGTCACAGATAACATAATTTTGACGTCGTGATGGCGTCACTATGGCGTCATGATGACATCAGATCACGTGGCGTCACATGATGGCGTCATCACATGACATTTTCGTTTGGTCAAAGGTAGGCCCCATAACGATAGTAGTGCAAGACTAGGTGAGGTGCAGAACGCTTGCAAAGCTTCCGCACCTGGAAGCTGTGCAAAACCACGTTGAATTGCGGAAAGCTTTCGGCGGGTGGCTGGGTAGGATCAATACATCGACTGAGCTTTAGAAAAGGAAGATGGCTTTCGCCTTCGACTCGCCTTAGCCGAATGCATAAGGGAACCAGTGAGTTTTTTCATCCTTACCAATGAATCTCGTGACGCAGGCAAGGATTATGTCGCCGTCAACCAAGGAGGGCTCCCTGCTTGAAGTAGACCCGCAATTCGAGATGTCGCCGGTGCCTGTCCGTCACCGCAGCCCATTCGCTGGCACTGCCAGCGGCTCGCCGCGCTTCCCGAGCCCTCGCTCGACGTCTCCGCGTCCTGGGCCGAGCGACGGAGACTGGGGGTCTTCACCTTCTTCGCCTTCGGTCCGCGACAGGCTTCGCGACTTCTTGAGTCCATCCGGGTCCGCTGGGTTGAGCCCTGACGACGGTGCGGGCACTGGCTCGCCACCTGGTGAGAGATGAAAAACAGAGTCTGCGGGTAATTTTCAGTGGGGTCAAGTTTTATGGAGTGCGAAATATTGAACTCAGAGCGACAGAGGCCTAACGGCAAAGATGCGTTATTCTGATGCATTTTCATAAGTGTAGACGGCCGACAATACCCAACCATAGCCAGAATTAGCCAGTGCTAGTAATATGCGAGTGAACGAGATAGGTTGCACGGAAACTGTGCGCTTATTTCAGAATTAATTGATGTTCCATTGTTAAATCAATCCCAATAAAGCTTTATATAGCAATTTCTCTGGCCTGTTTCATATTACACGGCGCTTTCGCCCCAGCTGCAGCGCACATATAAATGCTTTCGGGGCCTCTCACGCATTCCACTAACTGTGCATGCAATGCATATACACGGCATGACAGTTATTTCACAATCAAGCAGAATAACAATGTACTTAAGCCCTCAAAGCACGCTGCGTCTCAATTTCAATTACGTTCTTAACTTTAGTATACCTTCACTTAGCTGATGGGAAGCTTTGTGCGCAAAAACCAGACAATTCACAACTGGATGAGATAAAAATTCTGGGCAGAGGTAGGGATAAGATGGCACTGGAGTTACTGGAAGCGTTTCATATCAGGAAGATAGGGGGTAGGTGTGTCAGTGACACATCGGTGAAGCTTTGGAAGGCAGAAACGGAATTTCTTGATTATTTTTACTGATGTGATTACGTGGTTGTGACAATGCATTTCATTTCTGCGCATGTGTGTATTCTTCATATATTTGCTGGCGAAGCCGCAAATAAAGTTAGATGAAAGTAGCGCCCGTCCTGTCTACCTCGTCTTGTGAATTGTCTGGTTTTTGCGCACAAAGTTTCCCATCAGCTATGCACCATCTCGCCGAATTTCAAGTTTTTTTAAACCTTGACTTAGGTTTATTTTTAGGTCTTAATAGATCTTAACATATATCTTATATCTCAACTGCGATTTGTTATTATATTTTAACTTACGAGATATCCACAAATGTTGGTAGACTCGTTAGGTTACGGCGAGGTCGCTTTTTTCAACAGCCCCTACATCCGTATTATAAGATGGTGAACTAAAACTGGATTGCATTGAATGAAATATCTTGATTTCTTTCGCCGTTTTTTATGTTCGTTCACTTTAAAGCAGACGCCTCTCTTGTTTAACTCGCGTTACTGAGTGCGGCCAGTACTTTATTCATTAGTTTTTCGCCTGTATGAGCTCACGCAAATGCTCAGCTGCTGCAGATTTACTGACGTACGTGCGCAGAAAAAAATAAATAGAGTAGAAATTCCGTTGAGTGATTGCGATTTTTTGTTTTAATAAAAGACCATCGATACGTGCTCTATAACCTGCAAGAAAAGCTTATAAAACAGAGCATACAAGGCATTTCGCGTATTCCTTGCGGAATTGTTTTGCTCACAGCCGCGCGCATTAGCAGCGTTTAAACTTGAACAGCAATTAACAAAAGTAAACTGAACGACTTCTACTCCAGCAGAGGAAGGTGTTCGAACCTAATGGAAGAATTGAAGTTCAATATATGGGCTATATCGATATTCCAGTTAAGGCGGATTGACGAAGTCTGGTTAATTTCACGTGGGAAACCGAATTGTCAATTCGCGCTGGCCCCATGTGACATCACTGTTTCCATCGTATTACTGTTCGGGTAATACTATGGAAGCTTCGTTGTCAAGCGGAAGGTCAACGCGTCGTTGTCAGCGGTCAGGAAGTTCGTACATTCTTTACATTTCTAGGCATTTATGTACTTATTCAAAAATAATCATGAGAGCTGAACTGAACTGATTATGTCGGTAGTGTTGCCATACCCTGGCTAAATAGCTGCGTTAAAATGAATGCTTAGGCAGAATGTGACCATTTCTCCGCATGAAGTTCGTATGTATATTTCTCTCGAACGTACGCCCAGGGTCTCTGGATCCTGAACTCGCACGCTCCAGGAAAGTCCGTGGTGGTGTCGCCGCTCTGCTCTTCGTGTTGATCGTCCTATTCGCGGCGCTGGTCTTCTGGAACCGTGACGCCATCTGGGGCGCACAAGCGCTCCAGGACGCAAGCGAACACAGCTACTGCGCATCGGTTGACTGCGTGAAAGCCTTATCCAGGATCGCAAGTTCGGCGCACGAGGTGCGAACTGCCAACTGAGAAATGTGGACACGGCTACACAATCGCACACTGACGTTGGGCTGTAACGCCAGGCACGACACAAGCGTTCGCGTGTTGTATATAAATTCGCAAAAAAAAAAACAGTTTTTATCGCAGTAGCACTTACATGGACACTTTCGGCGGGCTTGTAACGTTGCCGTCATATTCTGCATAAAGTCCAAGTCGATAACATCGCGCCGCGTGTCGTATGTTCTACGTGCGAGTGAAATCGCGCGAACGTTGCCGACGAACCCAGCTGAGACAGACATGAAAGGAGCCGACCATCTCCGTCGCGCGAAGGGAGATGGTCGGCTCGCGTGCGAGGGCTGTCGTGCATCGCTCCTAAACCCGTCTTTTGTCGCGCGAAAGGCGCATGAAGATAGGAGGCGGAGGGAGGGGGGGTGAGGGGTCTGTGTGCTTTTCGCCGGCCGTCGCGTTCCGCCCGCCGACATTCCAATTTCCTTCTATCGGGTTCATTGCTTCGCCCTTGAGGCGAAACTGACTTTTTAGCACACCTTGAGGAATTACAAAAGCTTGCAACTTCATCAAATCCCTTTCCAGCAAGTTGACGACTTCTTTAGACTCTTGCTGCTCCAGAGGCAACAAGGCCGGAAACCACTTCACAAAAAAGAGGACATTACGAAATGACATGCTGGATCTGAGATCCGCAACGCGTGCATTAGTCGGAGCGCTGTGAGTCAAAGGAAATTTGAGCCGCATATAGTCACAGGCGGTGACCATGTATTTCCGGACAGCCTCATAAAAATGTTCTTGTTCAGTTGCTTTGAGTTTGTCAACAATGTGCTTCGCTTCTTGTGCGACCATAATGTCTTGGTTATTCTTCGATGCATTTCGGCTCTAGTAGTCAACCGCAAGTAGGTCCTTGTGCTCCTTTAGCAGGCCTGTCCTCATGAACCTTGACATGAGGTCCTCAAAAAGCCCGAAGAGCAGCGATTACAGCAAGGAGACCTGTAGGCAGGAATCTTTTTCGGGAAGGGGGGGGGGTATGCTAAAAACCTTGTTTATTTGAGAAAAAATCACAGCATATCCACGGAGTGAATGATGATGAGTGGGCGAAGCTGCGGAGGTTCATCGGTAAACCGTGAATCTTCCGTGAATTCTGCCCAGTACATCATCACCGACGTGAGATAGGGCGCGTTTATACTAAAGGTTCGATGAGTTATGACGACTTGCAGCTCACTTTAATTTTACATGTACGCTGTGAATTTTCATTGTTTAGAAAACCATTGCTTTAGAAAACATCTCGCGTCTTTCGTTAAGCAGCTGGCGTCTTTTCCTCTTGCTTTAGAAACATCTGGCGTTCTTCCGTTTTGCTTTTACAAAACATCTGGCGTCTTTCGTTGGTTTATTTCATCAATCAACAGCGTTTTGAACAAAATTGTTATTGATTAATCACGCACAGGAGAAATCTCACCAGGCACTACCTTGGAGGTAAAGAATGACTGCTAATGGGAATGAGAGACAGAAGAAGTCGGCTTTTAGCTACCGCTGCGAATTTTTTATTGTTCAACAACGCACAGGAAAAATCTCCCACCGGCACCACCTTGGAGGTCAAAGCGTAAGACTGGTTACGGACTACGACTACGACTACGAGGGACGAACGGGTGCCGCCTTAAGGAGCTTCGCCCCTAAAACAGCTATTTTCATTCTTCACTTTTGGTAAAAACGCTACTTCACCAACATTTCGGGGGGGGGGGGGGGTGAGGGCATCGGCCTTCCCGCCCTGGCTACGGGCCTGGCAGCAAGCGTATTTGAGGAGCTGGCGCTTGATGGTGGCAGCTGAGTCCCTCAAAGGCAGTGATAATGGTCTTTAAAAAAGGCAGTAGGCTTTGTTGAGATCAGAGGTCGGGAACGTAAACAGCCGTTCCTCACACGATGGTGGTCCTCCATGATGGTGTCTTCCACATCAGGGCCCTTAGGCCATTTCTTTGTCACTGGTGGACACTCCGCTGACGTCTTTTCCTCTTATGTTCGCACAGAATGGGCTCCGGTTGTGCAGTTAACGTTGGCGCCACGGGTGTCTTCGGAAGTTGATAGTAAGACAGAAACTGCGGACTTGTGGCTTCTTTCTTCACCTCATGAAGGAAGTAACTCGACAGAGGTGCCCACTGGTCCAGTATCCTTTGCAGGCATTTCGTTTCGCAAACAAAAACCATCGAGTTGGCGCGTGCTTAGGATTTTCCGGAACTCCACATTGTACATTTCTTGCATCTGTCGAAGGGTAACTTTTAACGCTCTTTCTCAGTAAAAAAAAAAAAAAAACAGCCACGAAGACTTCGCCCACCTTCGACGGGAGACAAGACGCCACTTTTTCAGCCGCACTGATCATCCAATGGCATGGACAGGCCCGCAGCCAGAAATTTTTTTCGGGGGGGGGGGGGGGGGCACTTGCTGAAAACCTTGACTTTTTGCGAAAAGCACCTATTTTTAATATTTATTTTTGGTAAAAACACCTAATTCACCAAAACTTCAGGAGCGGGGGTGCGGGCCCCCAGCCCCTCACCCCCCCCCTCCCGGCTACGGGCATGGGCATGGACAACCAGTTTTGATAACATTTTCGTGCGCCTCCGTCAACACTGCCGCTACGCCCTTTTTCCCCCAGGATCACGTTGGCATTGTCGGAACCAAAAGCTATGCAATTAGATAACGGTACGTTAAACAAAGTGCGCGCCTCTATAATCAATCTGCCTATGTTGCGCCCAGTTGAGTGGCCCTCCAGGGTGCTCAGGGCAAGCAGTTTGCTCTCGATCAAGCCCGATTCTTTCACGAAATAGGGGACCACGATCGGGTACTGCTGTGGATGGATGGATGGATGGATGCTATGAGCGTCCCCTTTATAACGGGGCGGTGACATGTCCGCCACCATGCTCGAAGAAAAAAGAAAAACTTCCTTGTTTCATGCTGGCCTAATACCTTGTCTACATTGATTAAATCTATCTTATTATACCAAAAAAAATTTATAAATTCACGGTCTATCTCTCTGCCTCTTAAGGCAGAATGACCTTATTCCCCCCCCCCCCCCCCCCCCATTATTTCTTTTTGTACTTTATCTCTACTCTTCTGCCACCAATACTCTAACCGTCTCTTACTTATTTCTATCGCGGACGTGTTCAGCTTTCCATTGTTGTCCCTAAAACCCAAGGCTTCCTGTAGACTCGTGCCCACAAGTATACCTGGGTGAATATCGCCACATTCAATCAGTACATGTTCCATCGTTTCCTTAGTTCCCCCGCAGCACGTACAGTGTTCGTCTTCGTTACTGAATCTCGCTTTATAACTTCGCGTTCTAAGGCAGCCCGCCCTTGCTTCAAACAGTAAAGCGCTTCCCCTTGAATTATCATAAAACCTTTCTCTCCTTATTTCGTTTTTTCCCTTTCGGTAGTTACTCAGAGACGGCTTCTTTTCCATCGCTGTCATCCAATAAGTCCTCTCCGCCTCCCTGACCTTCCGCTTAATGCTCCCTGTTGCCATATCGCCCGCACTGCTAGCCGTATATTTACTGGTGAGCCTCCTAGTTCACTTTCTCCACTGCGTGTTAACGCTTTTTCTATACAAATACCTGAAAACCTTCTCTGCCCATCTACTCTTCTTCATTTTCCTCAGCCTCTCTTCGAATCTCATTTTGCTCTGAGCTTCCCTTACTTCAAAGCCTGTCCATCCCATATCACCCTTTACAGCCTCAATTGTCGTCTTCCCGTGAGCGCCCAACGCAAGGCGGCCCACCGTCCTTTGATTTACATCCAATCCTGATTGTACCTCTGACTTCATGCAAACCACTGAGTTCCCAAATGTAAGCCCCGGGACCATCACACCCTTCCACAGCCCTCGAAGCACCTCGTACCTATTGTATCCCCATAAAGCTCTGTGCTTCATAATTGCAGCATTCCTCTTTCCCTTTGCTACCGCTGCTTTCTCTTGTACCTCCATATATCTATCCCCCTCATTTACCCATACTCCGAGGTACTTGTAATCGCTTACTTTCGGTATTTTTTGGCCCTGTATTAAGACCGTATGGTCTTCGTGATCATTGAATACCATCAATCCACATTTTGTTGCACTAAATCCTAGTCCTAGAGCCTCACATTCCCTTCCGCATATATCTGCCAGTCGCTGTATATCATCTTGACTGTCCGCAAATAAGACAATATCATCAGCATAAAATAGACCTGGAAGCTTCTGCTCAACCATCGTGCCGACCTGTTTGTGTGACAAATTAAATCCAATGTTGCTACCTTCTAGCGCTTTTTCCATCCTCACCATGTACAGCATGAATAACAGCGGGGACAAAGGACATCCCTGTCTCAGCCCCTTGCTAATTTCAACGCTGTCCTTGCTACTTATTCCTTCCCATTCTATACAAACTGCATTTTCTCGGTACATTTCCCTCAAAAGCTGTATACAGTCGTCCCCTATGCCCACTTCTTTCAATATATCCCACAAAATTTCCTGCTTAACGTTGTCATACGCTCCGGTGATATCTAGATAAGCTATGTATAAGGGCCTGTTTTCTATTTTCGATATTTCTATACACTGGGTAAGAACAAACAGATTATCGTCTAACCGCCTGTCGATTCGAAATCCATTCTGAAGTTCTCCCAAAATATCATTTTGTTCTACCCACGCTTCTATTTTTAATTTTACTGCCTGCATCGCCAACCTGTATAGCACCGATGTAATGGTTAGCGGTCTATACGAGCGAATGTTATCCTTTTCTCCCCTGCCTTTATAGATTAAGTTCACTCTACTTTTTCGCCAACTGTCTGGTATTTCCCGCTCCTGTAAGCACTTTTCTACGGCTTTCAGCAGTGCTTCTTTAGTTTTATGTCCGAGTTCGTTAATGAGGCTGACGGGAACCCCATCTAAGCCCGGAGTAGTGCGCTTAGGAATTTTTCCTTCGGCCTTCTTCCAATTGAAATTCTCTAGTACTACACCTTCGTCAGTTGCACTCCTTTGCGTACTATATTACCTACCGGGGGAATCCCCTGGGTGACCTTTTTAAACGAATCGGCTGTTATCTTTCGGATGTAACCTAGCGCTTCATGCCCTTCCAATTGATTTCCTCCTTCATCTACCAAACGTTGTTGCATTGTGACAGACTTCCTACCTAGCGCTTTTAGGTGGCTCCAAAATATCCTAGGCGCGGCCTTCTTCTTTTCGCGAATCTCTGTCATCCAGCGTTCACTTTCACCTTTAATTTTTGCCTCGACTAATTTCTGCACGATGGATTTTTGCTCTAAATATATTTCCCATATTTGGTTGACTTCGTCCTGTGGCTGCTTCTCTTTTTTTGCCTGTCTGTGCTCCCGTGATGCCTCACGTCGCTTCTCGATCGCCTCCCGGATTTCTTTGTTTCACCAACTTTTTGGCTTTCTCTTTCCTTTCCAACAAATAGGTTTCTTCTCGTTTTCCATTTCTTTTGTGATTATATGTAGCAGCTCACTATACTTCCAGTCTTTGCCTGGCAGTTCGTCTACTTTTTCTTCGACTCTTGCGGCTACATTCGTTATTTGTTTGTCATTTAGATACAAGCTGCCAAATTTTGATTCTATGTTCTTATTTTCAGTTTTATATCCCATTTGTAATATTATGCGTTTATGATCACTACCCAAGCTGTTAATGCCTTCCTCGTCTATTCTCATCTCTCTAAGTTTGTCATATATTCCTTCTGTCATGAGACAATAATCAATGCTCGATTGCCTGTTTCCGACTTCCCACGTGATCTGCCCCTCACACTTCGGCCCCACGTTAACTATCTCAAGACTATGTTGCTCGCAGAGATCTACCAATAACTTGCCATTGGTGTCTGAATATCCGTCAAGGTCACGAATGTGAGCGTTCATGTCCCCTAGAAGGATTATTTCGGCATCATCACCAAATTCTTTAATATCGGTGCTTATGCATTTCACTATCTCCAGATTCTTTTCTCTGCAGTTATTCCCCGTCCACAAGTATGCTACACCTAGCCACGTTTTCTTTCCACCTAGTGTGCCCGAAACCCAAAGGTGCTCTGAACACGCCTGCTTCACTCTATCCCATTTTGTTCTGCTATGAATTAGCATTCCAATACCCCCACCTCTCCTTTCTGATGTGATCCTGTTACATCCTTCCCAAATATAATTGTCAATATGTGGTGGCTCTTCCAAGTCTCTAAGGTGTGTTTCTGTAACCGCATAAACACCTATCTGTTCCTTGTTTAACTGTCCCTCAATCTCTAACCATTTTTCCTTTTTTCTGCCACCCTGCATGTTAATGTAACTAATTGCAACACGCGCCTTCTCCCTTCTTTTACCTTTTCTCTGGTTTTTCGCTATACTGCCTGTCAAAGAGTCCCCCTGGTTGTTTTCCTCATTACAAGCTACCCTGGGCACCGAAGGGCCCGCGTGCCCCCCAAAAAAGCTACTGCGCGTCCCGCAAGTCGCCAACCCACCTCATGACCAAGCCTCCTATCGAAGTGTATTCCGTCTCTTTGAAAACCACCCCACCTGTGCACCTCTCTGTTTATTTCCACTACCTCGATGCCTTTCTCTCGACTCATATGCCATATCTCTTTGTTTGCGTCGACAACCGCTCTTTGCAGGTTGACGTCACGTACCGGTACCTCCGGTATTGTGCATACCACTATCTGCACCTGAGGGGAAATGGCGCGCATGTCATCTACCCCTTTCGCTAATGTGGTCGCTAGTTCGGCTGATTCTTCATTCAAGACGTCGTTTAGACCTCCCGCGATTATCACGAGGTTACGTCAATTAGCCTTAGTTGCGAGTTTTGCGCTAGCTTGTCTCATCACTGATCCCATCCCATGTCCCGGGAACTTCCCTATTAAAACTCGTTTGTCGCCTCTCACCCTTTCTTTGACTGCTTCTGCGCATCTAACTAAATTCGAGTCCCCGGCGATTATCACGTGTTCCGACTTTTCTGCTGGACTCTCCCGCACCTGGCCACTGCCTCGGTTATTAGCGCGTGCCACTGCTGCTGTATTGTCCCCTCCCCTTCCCAAAACTACTTCGCGGAAGCTAGGTCCTGTGACCCTTGCACCTGTCTTTTCCAAACCTGTTTCCCCCTTCGCGTCTACCACTGTAGGGGTCGATGCCCCTCTGTTCCCGCTGTCGCTTGCTTCCTTGTTCGCCATGACTACCTTTGCTAACCCCTCCTCGGCTGGCTTAAGCCTTTCCCCCATAGCCATCGTTTTATTCCGCTCTGTCGCCAACGCATTTTCCAGCTCGGCGATTCTTACCATGAGCTCATTCTGGGCAGCCATCATTATTTCCATTTTCGCCTCTAACTCGCATTGCTTACACTTGGCGTCAGCTCCCTCTGTCTTCTCATCCGTACCAACCTCTATTTTCCATCCCATTCCGCACCCTGAACACTTTACGGTCTTTTTGACCATGGCTAGATCATTCACACGGCGGATTAAATACACTTAAAGCCAAATGATATCACTAAACTCCGCAAGTATGCTACACTGCAAATCACATGTGTACCTTTCAGCCACGTGGTGTCCGAACAAACAAATAATAATAAAAAAAAAACCCAGGCAACTGTCATACAGGAAACAGTACAAAGTTGTAAGCCCTATTAACCTTCAATCTAGTGGCTTATGTACTCATATAACTAAAAAAAAAACAAGCTCGAATCATGCAAAAAAAAAACTTATCTGACGCTGTCATTCCGGAGCCCACGAAAAACACGTCCGTTCTCTAGCAGTCCGCGCGCGCGACTTCTTGCTTGGCTATCGTTAGTGCCATCTATGGCAACCGCAAACACGTTTTGTTAGGGAGCTCACCGTGCTCTCCTGTGCGTGGCGAGCCATGTCGCCGCGAATTGCTGTTGTCTCGTCCTATATAGAACATGCGTAGCGCTTCGCAAGGTCTGACTTCGGGAACATTTTCCGCAGCAGAGGACCCACGTATTCAGAGGCGCTCAGCGGGATGTTGTGCTCCAGCAAGAAATCCGTGAAAAGGCATTCCGCTAGGATTTCGTTACTGTCGCTGTCTTGTCTACTGAAAAATTCTTGAAGGAATTGCTGCGTCTCTTGGCACTGAAGGTTGCTGGCGTGCTTCCTCGACTACGCGGGCGTGGCCAAGTCGGTTGTACCGCCGTGCGAGATGCTGATAACAGAGAGCTGAGCTAGTTGGTAAGTATTCATTCTAAAAAGATAGGGCGTGCAAACACGGACACAAGAAATAAGTCAGGGCACCACAAACGGAAGTTGATAGTAAGACAGAGACTGCAGACTTGTGGCTTCTTTCTTCACCTCATGAGGAAAATAGCTCGACAGAGGTGCCCACTGGTCCAGTTTGCGGGGGTACTGACTTCTTTCTTGTGTCCGTGTTTGCACGCCCTATCTTTTTAGAATGAATTTTAGAGATGCTGATGTCGCAATTGCAAACAGTGCAAAGTGCGTGATGCTCACATTTCTGTGACGTCACATACAACCAAACTCTGGGGTGTGCTGCCTTAACAAGACTTTAAGATATTTCTTGCCTTGTTTACAAAACGCCATGGCCGACAACTACGTAAAGGACGCACTGCACCATGCGCCAGAGCGCCGAAGCCAACAAAACATAAGAAAATTCCCGATGAGAGCATGGAGGCGTCCTGATGCTACCTGCAGCAAAATCCGGCAAACGCGGGAGAAACTGCAGGGAGAATCAGACCTTAGCGCCACGCTATTGCTACCCCAGGAAGCTGCGTAGGCGATCTGCTTGTGCATATATGAAAGCGACGGCGGCGCTGCGTTCGCATAAATAGTAATCGCTCTACTAGGAGCTTCAATTTCGCGCTTCACTGGCTACACTTTCTAGACTATTCACTGATCATACTGTCACTCGGCGTCACGCAGTAGCATTAGACTGAATTTTTACGCAGCTCCGGCGGTATGGCCAGACTAGAAGGATTTCGCCAAACAGGAGTGCGTTTTTGGGAGATTTCTGTTCCGGTCGTACAATCGTACAAAACCATCAAAATTCGGGAGTCTCCAGGACAAATCGGGAGACCTGGCAGATACGCATAAGGGACTCTGTGAGCTTTTTCTAACGCGTTCATTGGTTCGTCATTGCGGCAAAACTGTTTTTTTTTAAGTAGCCTGTGCTTATCATTTTCAGGCACGCGCTTTATCCTTGCTGGGGAAACAGCGCGATGACCCCAAGGAGGGGTCATCTTTCACTCTAAAACCTCGTGAGGGTATCGCAGGACTAAAAAAAAGCAGAATTGCTCTTCAAACAGTTGTTCTACTCTCCCAAATCATTGGATGGAGTGAAATGGAGTGAAATACACTGCTCACTTTATATGAAACGAAAGAGGGAAATGTGTCTCTTTATATATATATATATATATATATATATATATATATATATATATATATATATATATATATATATATATATATATATATATATATATATATATATATATTAGTAAGAAGGACTGCATTTGTTGTGGCACTGGAGCCGACTAATCGTATTGTGGGAGTCGATGTCATGCGACGCAGGTATCGAGCATTCGATGCCTGCTTCCTTAAATAGTCTATGCCGGTTTTTCTTTTAGTTTTGCGGCACAGACTGCTCTATGAAGACTGCGGCAGAGAACCGCCTATGTCGCATTTATTTTTTATTGCACTGTTTTGATGTGGACAGACGTCTCTGCACTTTGATTAGTTGTGTGCATATCGTGGTCTTACCAAACACATCGACGACACTGACGCCGAAAGGGGAGCGTATAGTCCGACGTAACGTCGGCACTCACGTTAAAGCATATATACGTCATTTTTATCGAAACGTAGTGGGCGCTATAGTGTACGGTGCGATGATGTGCATATCATAAGTAGTGCATGGTTGTCGGCATATACCTCCGAGGCCGAGCAACGGTCAACTTGCAGAGTCAGGGGAGTACGTATGTAATGTTTATTACTTAGTTATGAAAGTGGATACAACACTGCAACCATGATTGACGTTTCTCCGCCATGACGCCTGCACGGGCTGTTTCCTCAAGAATTACAAGCACTGGCGTGGCTCTGCGGTAGAATACTGGACTGCCACGTAAAATGCATGTGTTCGATCCCAGGTGAAACGGTGATCATTAATTCCTTGCGTCAATCTACGTGTGGCGCATACACGTGTGGCGCATACCCATAAGTGGGAAGGCGCCACACGTTTCACGACGTACGGGACAGTCATGCTACGTTAATAACATTACGACCTTCTAATCATACACATGTGCCCTCCTATGGAAATGTTGATATGTGTCAAATTAAGGAGACGACCACGATAGCGTCGAGACGTATGCGGGTCGATAGGTGGATAGATAGAAACGACCGAAGTGCAGTTGGTCCGCAAATAATACTTCAGCATTTAAAAACAGCGTTTTTAGCGCTTCCCAGTACCTTTCAGCGCATTTGCACATACTCCGCGTTTCCGGCTTCGGATTTGTTTAATTAAACAAATATGACCTTATTGAGTCGGTCGTGATCGAAACTATACGAGGAGGGTTATTACGTTCTTGCTATTTCAATATTCCCATTTTTCCCAACAACCATCGCGCACGGAGTAAGCTGTCCAAGCCTAACGTGCCGCTACGGCTATAGAGTGACGTATTACAGCTATAGTCGCGGAACGCAAACAAGAATGACAGAAATTATGTCCAAGTGAGTGACGAAAACTGAAGTGTTGAGTGTGCTGTTCCGCCGTACGACGTTTTCTACAGAAATGACTAACCGCTTAGCGAGTCAGTGCGAATGCAACACACATCTCCGGTTACGCTATAGTAGCGCAAAACGTGCCGGACTGAGGCTCTCATCCCGGGCAGCACGTAACAAACGGATGAACCACCTTCTTCTTGGTTTTCGCATTTAGTAAGACACTCAAATATGTGTTTCTTAACGAGAAAATGAAAAGACAGATCACTGATGTTACTTACAACACGAAAAAAAAAAGAACGCACTTGCTGTCTTTTGGTGTGGTGTTGTGGTAGCGTGTGAGAAATTACTTAGTTATTCACGACGATATCTACAAAGACCACTTCCAATAAGATTCTCTAGTGGGCTATGCGGATGTGCGTCGCAATTTTCAGACCCAAACAGACATCAATGAAAGCAAAAGTAAGGATAGAAAACATAAGATCAGTGCCACATAAGATCAGTGCGGCTGTTGCCGTTTCTCAGAGATGATTTATGGTGTTACATAAATTTCTTTTTTATACTTCAAGTTGCTTATTTCGCTGCTGCTGGGCACTTCTGCTGTCCTAAATCTCCACTGATTTGAACTTCCTGACTCCAAATTGACGCCCAATTTATGACAAGCAGTAAGAATTTAAAATGTAAATGACTAGTAATATAACAAAATAACAATAAAGATGTGCGACCCGAGTATGTAAGAAATACTAAAAAAAAAAATGAAACATTGCCTTCTTGCACGTTCGCTCAAATCACTGTGAGCCCCGCGCCTGTCAGCCTAATGTACACGTGCATATAGTGTATAGTTTTACGTCGCACAACCAAGGTTTGGTAAAAAGAATTTGAGGGACGCCGCAGGACAGGGCATAATCCAGTGTTCTTTAATGCGCACTGACATCGCACAGTACACGGGCTTTTAGCATTTCGCCTCAATCGAAATAAGGCCACCGTGGCCGGGATCGAACCCGCTACCTTCCGGTCAGCAGCCGAGCGCCGTAACCGGAACACCCCCGCGGCTGTCTACATATATGTGTGTGCGCGCAACTGATATCTTCGCGCAAACACAAGACGTAACTAGCTCAAGCAAACAGCACAACAGAAAGGAATGGACGAACACAGGCGCAATCTTCGTTGCACTTGCGCTGATCCGTTCCTCTATGTTGTGATGTTTCGGGGCGCTACTTACGATGATATTAATGTCCAAACACAAACTCGCCCAACATTCAACTCCTTTCAAATACATACGGCAATCACGGCTGAGTTGACCTGAAAGGACGTGTTGTTCGCAGTCGGCGGATCCATGCACGGACTTCTTCGAATACGCGTGCGGGCGCTGGACGGCCTTGGACCCCGAGGGTGCCGCCGTGAACTACACCGACGAGCTGTACCGGAACTACACCAACAGCCTGTTCCGGCTCCTGGAGCGAGGGGACAACGACACGCTACGGGGCTCGGGCAGGAGCATCACAAACTTCTACGGCAGCTGCGTGCGATTCATGAACGCCCGGAACAAGAAGTCGTACTACGAGGACTCCTTGAAAGAGTTGAAGCTCAAGAGGCACTTCTGGCGTCACGTGCAAAACTACGAAGATTTGGTTCGTTTATTTTCGCCCATCATGGCTTCTCCTGGCGATGGGGCGCTGTCTCATGATCGCTAACTGATAGCTAACGGCGGATTGCTTCTTGATAAATTAGCGTGTTTTGGCGCGTCAAACTGCACAAGTTACTCTCATTATTATTATTATTATTATTATTATTATTATTATTATTATTATTATTATTATTATTATTATTATTATTATTATAAAACTCGCCACGATGGTGTAGAGGTTATGGTGCTCGACTGCCGACCCGAAAGTAGCGGGATCGAATCCCGACCGCGGCGGCCGCATTTTCGATACAAGCGGGACTGCTTGAGGCCCGTGTACCTTGATTTAGGAGCACGTTAAAGAACCCCAAGGAATCTAACTTTCCAGGTGCCTCCACAGCGGCGTCCCTCGTAATGATATCGTGGTTTTTGGACGTTAAAACTCAACAATTATTAATACATTATAATTATGACAAATTACCCTCGTATAGAATATTAAAAGAAGGCTGTTCTTTGCAAGGGGTGAATTGACCTAGAAAAGATGCGAAAAGTAAAGGTGGGACGAATTCTCCGCACCAGGGGATAAGTTCAGGAGTAGATGGATGCTTGAAGAGATGAAAAATTCTTGGCCGCAGGGCGTCGTTGAAAGCAATGTTTCTAGTGGTTTTGTTTTCTTCAATGCAGCAGACGCCTCGAAGACGACCACGTGTCGAAACGTTGGCTGAAGCGCCACTCCGTGTTCAAGTATATTTTTCGTTTGCACACCAGGGAAGCGGGACAAGAAGAGAACAGTGTGGGTCAGGTAACAAGCGGGTGTTAAGGTCATCTTAGCCGAAATCAAGAAGAAGAAATGGACAAGGGCAAGGCATGTAGCGCGTGGGGCAGGATAAGCGCTGGTCATTAAGAGTAACTGACTGGATTTCAAGAGAAAGCTAGCGCGCGACGGGGAGACAGAAAGTCAGGTGTACAGATGAGTTCTAGAAGTTCGCGGGTATAACGTGGCCGCAGCAATCACAGGTGAGTGGCGGAACATGGGAGGGGCCTTTGCCCTGCCGTGGGCGTAGTCAGGCTGATGGTGATGACGAGGACTAGCTGTGCTATACTCAAACTGTCCAATCAGCGGACTTTACATTTCGGCAGCCGTTGATTGGATGAAGCTTGACGAGCAGCGCGCTACCTGTTTGCGATTCTTCTTCCGCAACGTCATTTTGACGTGACGGTATTTCCAGAACTCTCGACACAAATGAGAGGATCAGAATGCGCTTCAATGCGGCGAGCATAGCCTCCCGAGATCCGCACTTGGCCGGAGGCTGTCCAATAGCACTGACTGTGGGAACGCGTTAGCCCTCGTATTAGATTTAACGTGGCCTCCCGGGTTAACCATACTTTTAACGCGCCTACTCGACTACGTCATGGCTTGCCGTTTTCGCAGCAACGGAATGCTCTCTGATGACGTCAGGCCGAAGTGGGGAGGTCCACTAGGTGGAAAATTCCAAAATGCTCAGCGTGTACTCAAATATTTTACTGCGTCTGTTCAAGCATGGGTACCCCATCACCGTTTTTTTCCCAGTAATGATTTACTTTAATGCACTCCGTAGCAAAAACCATGAGCGATGCGTGGCGCTTGATTGTTAAGCTAGCCTTGTCATGCGTTGCTCACTGCCGGCTGGTACCGTCGGTGAGCCATCACTCTGACCGCTGGCCACGCGAGAAAACTAGGAACAAGTATCGGAAAAGGAATCATTGCAAAATGCCAAACCTGGTGACAAAGATTCTAAAACTGATGGCTTTGTTTTTTTTTTTTTTTCTTTTCACAAGTGGTCGATATCTTTCCGAACGAAAACTATATCTTACCGAACGAAAGTACTTTTACAGCCTAAACTTTGTGAACTGGAATGATGTATGTGCTGACCTAGTAGAAAACTTCCGTCAACACGGTGATTGCGCAGTGGAGCCTCGACTCGCAGAAAGTGACACGAATAATAAGGCCACTGGATCAAAATGAGTGCAAAGTGGCTGCAGCGTGCCTTCACTCGCTCGAACGCACACACGCAGGCACGCATGAATGCATGCTCATTAGTAACGGTCGCAAATTAAATTGTCGGCACTACTTCATGGAACACAGCTTGACATACAATCTTGCAAATCTATTTGTGAGGAGTAATTTATAAATGATGGAAACTAAGGAACAGTGGATTTTTGACCTTGTTGGTGCGACATATTCATATTGTAAAGCGCGCAAGTGAAACGACGAGGACGGCACAGGGAGTAACACACACACAAGCGCTATCCGCTTGAACAAAATGCTAGCTGCCGCTGCCATTTGAAAGAATGCATTTCCCATGTCTCATAAATGAATCATATCTGAAGATTTCGCGCCAGGATTCGAGAACCAGATCGACAATGATCTCCAGAATGTCTCAAATGTGGAGACTCATTGTGAAATACATACTTTTTTCCACGAGTATGTTTGGACACATGGTGACCCCATGGAGTGCCTCACAAAAAAGCAATGCTCCGGACCGGTCATGCCAGTGTAGCTTTCGCGAACAAAGCGTAATCAATCGCAGTATACGCGTATAAGTAATGGGCATATCTATATTTACCTTTAAGAAGTCACAAGCGTTTTATTCTTGTGAAGCTGCGGGCCGCTAATTAAACGCCCGTAGACAGCGTGATACCCGCGGGCCGCGTTTTTAAGGGCGAAGCACATGAGGGTCTCGGCGTGTCGGCGTGCATTGTCGCCGTCGTCTGCTGTCTATTTGCTTGAGCACAATAGAGGCCGCCACCGCCTCAACGCTCTCCATATGGCGAGAGAGAGCGAACGGCGGGCGTTGATTATGGAAACGCTCTTTCTGCGATGAACGCTGAACTACCAGCTCGAAAGGAACGAGAACGCGACTTCGCCCGCGAGAGACAACGCCTACGTAGGCAGCGTCTGCTAGCGAGTTTCTTGATTGAAAAAAACGACTGCTTGTGCTGCACAACTGTTCTCCGGCCACCGCATATATAGAGGCACTGGCAGTTACCCTGCTATGTAGTGCCGGTGGGAGATTTCTTTTGTGCCCACTTAAAAAATGTGGCTGATCGCTCTGTCATAGGAATCGGTATAACACGAAAGTGAAACGTGTCGTAACAGAAGTAGTTGACTGTTCATAGAACATTGCTATATGAGAGCTTGCACAGTGTCTACTGTAGTTTGGCAGATATAGTACCGCTTGATGTGGAAGCACTCACGATGACGCCTATTGGCACATCTCCATACCGACGACTAACGCCCATGATCATGATTTAACCCTTGCAGTAGCTGAAGTTCTTCGCATATACGTGGAAACCGCATATGGTGAATCCCGCGCAAATATGGCATCAACAAGCACATAGTAAACACTCATACTCGATATGCACTCCTTCAAAGCGTCGTGAAACGCGAAGAGAAACACGACGCGCGTCGTGTCTTCCCTCTAGCCTGGCCGTTCGTTCCCACAGGGCGAGCGGGGAACGCAGTGCGAGAGCCAGGCCAGTGTCGGAAAGCTATTTTTCGATAGGGATGGATGCTATGAAAGAGCCTTGGGCTAAAGCCACCATCTCGCGGTCTGTTAAAGCGTTGAAGAAATTACACTTTATTGAAACGCGCCGAATGGGACGGTCGTAGCAACGGCGCGTTTTTTTTTTTTTCGAGCCTGGTGGCACACATGTCACCGCCGCGTTATAAACGGGACGCTCATAGCATCCATCCATCCATCCATCCATCCATCCATCCATCCATCCATCCATCCATCCATCCAACCATCCATCCATCCATCCATCCATCCATCCATCCATCCATCCATCCATCCATCCATCCATCCATCCATCCATCCAAGAGCACTGAGAGGAAACTGAAAGATAAAAGGCTCGTTCATGTACCCTTCGTTAGGTGTGTGGCGGTAGCTCAGTGGGCTAATCGCCCGGAAGCCATCGTCCCGGATCGAGAGGTCATGGGCTCGACTCCTGTCAACGGAACTTTTTCTTATAGTTTGTTTTCTTTGCCATTTAATGGCATTCATTTTGCTGACGTAATTCCGTGACGGAAATACGTCATTAAAGTCTGGTGGAGCCCGGCATAAAACACTTTCGTGTTAAAATAAAGATTCGCAGCGTGCAAGTTAACTAAAAGCGGACTACGGGTCTCTGTGTGTAATGTTTCTTCTGTTTGTCATTGCCCATTAGCAGTGGTTTTGCTGTGGGAAACAACGGCGCACAATGCATGCTTCGCCCCTCCACAGGTTTCACGTTAGTGGAGTTGAAACACCCTTCCCTACATGCTTTGCCCCTCCCCAATTTTTACTCTAGAGGACTACAACATTTTTCGTCGCACGTCATATAGCGACTCATTTATTCAGCCAAACCCCACCTGCCGTTTCTGTAGCCAAGCTGCCCCTACTACGGAACAGCCCCGTGACACGGGCGCAGGCGGACAGTCCACGCCGGCGTATCGGTGTCCAGACTCAAACACGGTCGCTGTGTTGGTATTCTACTTGGCGTCTTCGATGGTTGTAATGACGGCTGTCGGTCTTTTGCTGACTCTTGAAACGCAGATGGGCGAGTTGTCTTTCTCCTCCGGCGCGCTGAAGGTAGACAATGGCGTCGAGGTTTTTTTCGTCGGTGACGTTCGGTAGCATGGCGTCTAGCGTCATTGCCGGGTTCCTCGCGTAGACCAACTAGTATGGCGTCATCTGCGTAGTTTCTTGCACGGCCATGTTGTATGCGAAGGTCACGTACGGAAGGACGTCATCCTACGTCTTGTGTTAGATGTCGACGTACTGTCGACTCAAAAGTTTACGGCATCTGGAGCGTGTGGCGGAGCGACGCACCCCGCCGCCTACCATGACGTGGCGTCGTGTTGAGCTATCGGCTGTGGCCTCCGCTATTCCGGCAAACGTGCGTTGGCAGAGCGAATCACTCAGGCTACGGCCGATAGCCTCAACACCACGTCCTGTCACGGTAGGTGGTGCAGCAATGCAGTTTTTTGTCACTGCGCCATGCGCTGCAGATCACGCGCACTTTTTCGGCCGACAGTACATGGCCAGCATGTCGGCGATTGCCTTATTTAGACGTTAAGTAAGGCCATTGGTCTGTGGGTGGTAGGCGATGGTGCAGCGGTGGCTTGTCTGGGTGCATCCCAAGATCACCTGAGTAAGGTCAGCAGTAAAGGCCGTACAATTTTCTGTGATGAAAACCTCTGGGGTGCAATGATGATGGACTAAGTCCTCAACGAAGAACTTAGCTCTCTCGGCGGCACTGCCCTTCAGGGCCCTTGTTTCGGCTTCGTGGGTGAGGTGGTCATTAGCTACGACGATTCATTTATGTCCGCAAGTCGGCGTTGACAACGACTGCGGTACGTTCATCCCGATTTGCTGGAATGGTCAGCGAGGTGGTTCGATCGGCTGAAGAAAATCTGCTGGTATTGTCGGTGGGATCTTGCGTCGCTGGCAGTCTCGGCATGTCCTTACATAGCGAGCGACGTCGGCGACAAGGCGCGGGTAGTAGTAATTTTCCTGAAATCTTGCGAGCGCGCGGGAAAGGCCGAGTTGCCCAGCCGTCGGGTCGTCATGTAGGACCTGGAGGACTTCAGGTCGCAGTGCTGAAAGCACCACGACAAGGTAGTTGGCTCGAAGTGGCGAAAAGTTCTTTTGGACAACGCCGTTTCGCAAGGAAAACGACGCCGCTCCAGGCTTGAATAACTTTGGAACAACGGCGGTGCTGCCCTCGAGGTATTTGACAAGGCCCCTGAGTTCCGGGTCGGCTCACTGTCGTTCATCGAAGTCGTGGGCACTTACGGTTCCCAAGAAGCAGTCATTATCGTGGTCGTCCTGCGGCGGTGGGTCGATTGGGGCGCGAGATAGGCAGTCGGCGTCAGAGTGCTTTCTTCCGGACTTGTAAACGACGGTAATGTCGCCTTTTTGAAGTCTGAGACTACATCGTACGAGGCGGTCTGAAGGGTCCTTCACGTTAGCTAGCCAACGCAAGGCGAGGTGGTTGCTCACAACTTTGAAGGGCTTGCCGTAGAGGTATGGGTGAAGCTTGGATGTGGTCCCAATGATGGCAAGGCACTCCTTTTCTGTTGTAGACTAGTTGTCTTCCGCCTTGAATAGCGACCGGCTAGCATAACTGATAACCCTTTCCAGTCCGTCAGTCCTCTGCACAAGGACGGCGCCGAGTCCGTCATCCTCTTGCGTGGGTGTGGATTTCCGTATCGACGTATACGTCGAAATGCGCAAGTATCGGAGGCATCTGGAGGCGTGTTTCAGTTCTTGAAATGCTTCGACTTGCGCCGTTTCCCACGTGAATTGCACGTCAGTCTTCGTGAGGTGCGTCAGCGGCTGGCGATTCGTGAAAATTCCTTCACGAAGTGTCTGTAATACGCGCACAGGCCAAGAAATTGGCGTACGGGCTTCTTGTCGGTGGGTGGCGGGAAGTCAGCGATGGCTGCTCTCTTACGCTGGTCTGGACGAACACCAGCCTTGCTGATGACGTGGCCCAAACAGACTTCATCGTACGCGAAGCTTCACTTTTCTAGCTTCAAGGTGACTCCGGAGGAATTGATTGCTTGAAGTGCAGCTTCGTCGCGCCAGCCCAGCGAAGAGTTCTTGCTCTTGCGAAGAGTCAGCAGCCGAGAATCGTAACCGCTACACCACTGCGGCGGACACGCTAGAAAACTAGAGGCCAGTCATCATGATCATAGCTTATGTGAATGCGTAGCGGCGTCAGGAAAAACATAACAGCTCTGTTCTAAACCACACCTTTAGGGAGGATACAACAGTCGTGTAGAGACCTATTTGGACGAACGTGCCTGGTCACAGCCCAGTCTATAATACTTAAAAAAGCCTTTATGTTTAGAAATCGGAGCCTCGGGAGGTGACGTCAGCTTATCCTCACAGTTGTCAACTCGACTGTGGAATTGTCAACAGTGAAACTTTTGTTTTTTTACTTAATAAGCCTGCGGGATAAAAAGCGCGGAGAATCTTGCTTGGGAACATTCTCAAGTTGAACGCACTCCACGTAGTTCTAGAGCCGACCTCTCCTCCCTCTTAGAGCGGAGACTCAACCATTTCACGGACAAACTGAATGTTTCCATGAGGGAGTTTCAACATGGCACTTCAAGGGAACGAAGGGTTTCAGTTCTTACCTCTTGAGTTCTGGCCGGTATTCCTCACGCTGTCACCATCTGGGTGACGTGAACAGCGCGAGTAATACACAAGGACGAAGAACCGACGAGGCGCTGTTCACGTCACTATGGAATACCAACTAACCCGGTCACACACCTTGCTTCAGGTCATCATCTGGAGCGGTTCTTTTCTTTCTAGTCGTAGCTGATCCAAAGTGCGGAGGTTATTTGCGGCATGCTACTCATCTACTGGTGAAAAACATGGGCAGTGATGATTTCGTGAGGTCGTACCTAACAACACATGAAAAGTTTATTATTGCGATAGCAATTATATGGACAGTCTCTATGGGTTTTTGTCGTCGCCGTTGCCATCGCCATTGCCATCGCCGTCGCCATGTGATGTCTTTCCGATATGAAGTCCAAATTGATAAGATCCCCCCGCGCATTGTATTGTTTAAACCAGGAGGAGGACCACACAGGACCAGCGCCTGTCCTGTATGGTCCTCCTTCTCGGGTCTTCGTCTTATTGCGCTGTTTAAACAATAAAGTTAAACCAACTAGCCCAATATCGCACACTGTTGCAGCGCAATGTATGTTCGACGGCGGATAAAAGCGCGTGAGCGGGGGCGACGAACGCGACCGAAGCAGCGATCAAACGTGCCTGTCCATTTCCGTCGCTCGGACGGTGCGTATCACCCTGTTCGAGAGGCCTGCGTCGAAGGAGACAGGAAACGCCCCGCCCGTCTTCAACGACCTTGAAATAACACGAGGTGGGGGGCCGGGGGGTGCGGTCGCTATGGCTGGCGCGCGCGCTATCGCGAAAGCCGTTGCAGCGGGCGGCTCGTATACCCTTTTACGTGCTGCGCTCTCAACAGCGAAATGACTATGCAGAGAGCATCTTTCCCTGGAGCGGCCGTATTCTCTTACAGCAGCGTTTTGTAGTTGCACGAGATCGGATACAAAACAGTTAGCTGCCAGCCTCACCTCGTGTAACACTACAATTTGTTGCCATCGCATTCATTGCTTCACCCTTGCGGTGAAACTGTGACTTTTTTGTTTCGTGGGCTAGAACATTGAGACGAACGTGAAGCGAAAAAGACAGTAGGCTCGCGATTGCGTCGCTGCCGAGGCTTTGCACCAGTAGATAACTAGCTTGTGGTAACTAGCCTCCGTACCACTGGATCATCGGCGGTTAAACCGGGCTCGAGATGACTGTGTCACGAGAAGGGCTGCTCACGGTTACGGTCCCGATAAGGCAAAAATCCAGGGAATGACAGTTATCTGTACGGACGAGCAGAAACTTCATTTCTAAACGATTATCCGAACGCTGTTTTCAATGTACACTATCGTCTCCATGCAGGCCAGGTTGTTTGGATCGCTCTGCATTCACGGGGGTATGCCGTCGTTCTTGAATGTGACCATACGCAACGCCATGCTGCAAATGGATATCGGCACTACGCTGGCCGCAGCGATGAAGTCTTTTGGCCTGACGGTCGCAGATGCCGCCGATTTCGTCGAACCCGACGTCGGAAAAGATTTCCACAACTTCACCGGCCGCATACTCAGCCTGGACGCTGGTTTGGAGGAGATCAGAGCGGATTTCGACCGCCAACTGCCTTTCTACGCGCCACGCTACAAAAACGATAGCGAAGCCGTACGATGATCATGTTATTCCACTCTCTAATTTTCTTGCTCACCGTTTGAATCGTAGTTAATTGATAACGCACTGTCACATGCGAGTGAACACGAATGAGGAGTACAAAAGCATGCGATTTTGCGAACAGACTCATCTCTTCATCAATATTATGATCAGAAATTGGGGAAAATTAGAGTTACTGCATGTGCTACCTTTAGGTAGCAGAATTGCCATACTGCATTTTTCGTATGTGCAGTTACTAAAAGCACGCACATAATTACAACGGAGCCCACATAACCTAGTTTCTAGCGGATGTCTGTGTGCATAGACAGATCACGTTGATCAAGAATAATATCTGTGGTTTTATGCGCCAAAACCAAGGTATGATTAGGAGGCACGCTGTTAGTGGAGGGCTCCGGAAATTTGTCAGCAGCCGTGCACCGTAACCGCTACACCACCGCGGCGGACGCGTAGACCAAGAACAACAGCGGTTCCCGTGTCGCCATTGGCCGCTGCGGCGGTGCGCCTATCGCTACAGCTGCACTGGTGTTATACGCGGTGTATTGGTGGAAGAATAAAAGCCCTCTGCAGGACAACGTGTAAAGCCGACGCAAAGACTGTTGTAGCTTTCCGAAAATTGGATGACAAATATACGCTTTACCATGGGCTCTCCAAGAGACCGCTCGAGATGCTGACGAACGCTGGAAAAATACACAATGCCGATGCCACCCGAAAACAGAGTTCTAGAAAAGGCAGCAGTTTATCATAAAACTCGACGTGTCTCTCCGCCAGCCCCGAAAGGAGATTTCGCGCCGGTCAGCGTCGATTGTCACCCGCGTTCATCGAATGGAATTTTCTGAGTTTCTTTTTAACAACGGCAGCTGTTAAAGTTCGCAGAAAACGTCCTTGCTCCGCAAAAAAAAAAAGAAAAGCAAAAGAACTCGCAAAAAAGCCGCGCCCTATCCACGAAGTGAATGATGTTAGAGCAGCTTGCTCGAAGATGATCAGGTAACCCGTGAATCCTCCGTACAAATACCTCTATCCCCATATAAAGACGCGACAACGTTGTTATATACATATATATATTCCTGGGTGTTCATGCTAAGTAGCAGTGACGAAGTGCACTCAATGAGCTCCCGGCGAAGAGAAAGGAAGCGTGCCGAGAGCAAGAGCTGGATATGGGCGCGGCCCTCTAGCGGTCACCTATCTAACGAGAGCACGCGCCGAGTGTGCAACGGAGTGTGCGGCGGCGCGCCATCTAGTGAGCGCGCTTTAATCACCGGAGAGAGCACAGCAGCGCCTCTAGCGGGAGCAATGAGAACTAGCGGCTACAGTGCGATGGACAAGGCACGAGCAGAAGCAGCTTGGCGAGCAAGCTCCTACAAAAAATCTCGCCGCACCTTTGCCTTTCTACCGACCAATCCACAGCTGCGCACCGCCTGATGTAACCTCGCCAAGCAGTGCATGTGCCGAAGCAGTAGCAACGGGCAGAAGCCTCAGCCAAGCTGCGCCCGCCACGGGAACCCGCCGCGTCTAAGCTACCGCAACGGTTACGTATAACCGCGGCAAATTTAAAATGAATATCGCCCAGCAACCGTTTACGTCATGAAATAGGTCAAAAAATAGACTTAGTGCGCATGCGGTTTCCTCGGAGATAGCCATTAAAGGGGCTCCTCATAGCTGTGGCAAGGCCAAGAAAGGATCTAGCACAAGCCAAGAAAAAGCCTTGGCATCAGTTAAGAAGACCCCGTTAAGTCCCTAAGATGACTAGCTTCGCTGTTTCTTAAGCTTTACACGGCTAGTGTCAACTTCTTCGTTTTTAACAGCGAAGCTGTAAACGCTCGAGCTAAAACGTCCGTCCGACCGCAAAGAACCCTCGGCGTCGTTGCCTAGCAACGACCAAGCCACAGCTGCGCACCACCTGGGTTTAACCTCGCCTGGCCGCGCATGCGACGAGGAGAAGCCGCCGCTAACCACACCCACCGACGGAGACAGTCCGCGCAGCCGCCACGCCGAACTCCGCCACAGCTGGTGCGACGTCTGAAGAGCCGCCCATGGCTTCGCGTCACATATAGTGTGACGCAGCATAGCCGCGCATGGCCAGCGTGACGTAGCATAACCGCCTATGGCCTATGCATAGCTAGTATAGCCGCGTCACAGCAGTTTTGACGTTAACACTGTCGCTTAGCAACAGCGTACACGTCAAAGCTTGGGAGCGGAGGGCTCGCAAGGCAGCAGCACGCGGGCTCACCGCCAAGCCCTGCGGTGAGAGCTCGCGAGGCTGAAGAGAGACGTCAGCGTCGTGCGGACCCCGAGATATAAGCCCGCAGAGCCGAAGCAGCGCGGAAGCGGCGGCAAGAGGAACGGGCGCGGGATGCAGCGGCCAAGCGCCGAAAGCGGTCGCTATCTGAAATTGGTGGCGCCGACGCGCGCTACAAGCGCGATTTCTGCGACCACACGTTCGGCCACAGCTGCAAGGTCTGCGACCGCTTGTGGTTCGACAACGACCTGACCACAATCGCTACTATAACAACGTGTCACGTCTTTTTTAGGACAGTAGAGGAATTGTATGGAGCATTCACGGTTTACCCGATTATCCCCGAGCAAGCTCCTCTAACATCATTCACTTCGTGGATATGGTACAATTTTTTTTCGATGTGCTGCCACTGTTGTCAGTTTCTTGTAGCTTTACGAAATGGATTTTTACGCAAAGCATACCATATTGGAGCTATAGCGTGGCAAGATAAGCAGAGCTCGTGCAGTAATCGCGCACGCATGTGTTCAATTTGGTGTTACGGTTCCGTATGCCGGTTTCTTCAGATAGCGCGGCGCGAGGAATCATGCAGCCTATGCACAAATATGTATGTTTTTATCAGTAGCGTTAAAAGACCGGCACAAGGGTCATTCCGTTCAGAAGCAGACATGAAGATGCTTTTAAAAATACCGCGCGAATATACCTCCCATACTGATTATCATGGGGTTATTTAAATATTGAAAAAATAACTTTTTATGTCATGTTAGTTCTTCATATAAAAATGATTACTACGCCAGTGTCATAGCGGGCAGGGTGAGTTCATCACATGTGTACGAATTCGGTTGCAGCTCAAAGGGACAGTGGTCACAAAAACATATGCGCTGAAGTCATTCGTAAGCAATCGATCGAGGCGGTCTTGTTGCCGAACATATCACTCGTGAGGGCGGGCGGCTAGTCGAGAGAGCAATTGCGAAAGGTTTGTGGATCTTGTCCGAGATATCACAAGAAAGCGCACAACCCACTTAGCGAAATTGTCCGCGTACACACACACGCGCGGACGCACAAAGGTCCACACGCACGCGCGCGCACCCACACACAGAACACACACATGTACAAGCGCGTACACACACAACACAAACGGGGATACACACGCACGCGCGCGCGCACATGCACGCACAAACACACGCACAACACACACGCACGTGCACACGCTTTCGGACACACACAAGTACAACACACGCACACATACATAGGCGTGCGCATGGGGGGAGGGGGCCGAGGGGGGCGACCGCCCCCCTAGCCACCTAAGAGGGGGGGGGGGGCGCAATGTCTGCCCCATACATTGACCTAATTGGCGGTGGAGCACTGCGACGAACCTTCCCCCCCCCCCCCTGAAGGGGAACCCTGCGCACGCCTATGTGAACATACATGCGCGCACGCGCCTGCGCAAACACCCGCGCGCATACACACACAGAGACACGCACACAAATACATGGGCGCGCACACACATGCGCACGCACATACACAATCATGCGAACACACACACAAGTGTAGGAGCACACACACACACCCAAAAATGCAAAAGTCTCATTTCGCACCAAAGGCAAACACAATGTTTGATGTAAAGGTGTCTGAGAAAAGTTTCGCAAGAGCTTCTGAGGAGGAAATCGTTCGTTATAAAAAACTACAGCAAACTGTGCGAATATTGGGCCTGCATTTTCTGTTGAAAGCAAAAGAAATGATCGCTCTAGTAAAATAAGTGCGCACGAAGAAACGTGCTTCACTAGCTGCTTAGCTTGAGCGTGTTCATGTTCTTATATCAGAGAGTGAGTTAGCTTTCACATTTTTCTTTCATTAATCATTACCGACTTGACTCTGTTCAATTGCCTTAAACTCACTTTCTGTACCATGGCTTCCCACCCAGCTGACTTATCTGTATGGTCTGGCCCTGGATTACTCCGACAACAGGACACGCAGCATCATGAAGGGGACCATGTTAGTGCGTGGCATCAACGTCGTTACGAAGATGCTTGCTAGTGTGAGGGGCGTTAATTCAAGCCTGAGCGCCGTCTACATCTACATGGTGGCGTCCTACCAGATGCTCGGTTACGCAATTCGCCGCCACAGACAAGTCAATATCACACGCGGCCAGGCGAGCCTTTTCTGCGTCTACGCTGTGCTCAGTCATTACCACAGCGGGTTCCTCCATTGGGCTGCAAAATTTCTACAGTCGAGGTGCGCTGCCTTCATTTCACTGCATGTACTTGACAGTTTTGATAAAGGCGCTGTCCTATAGTGGACAGTGCTTGCAATAATACAGGCTACAGCCAGCAGTGGTCAGTGCTAGCTATGGTTGGCGCGGCCTCGGCTGATGTTGGCTGAGTGATCGCTTATATCGGCTTACATTGGCAAGATCATGGCTAATATCGGCTGGTGTTGGCTGGCGTTGGCTTGTGCAAGCTGGTGTTGGCTAAATAAGGGCAAATATCAGTTAGTGTTGGCTCGTGCAGCATTGCGTTGGCTTGTGTTAACTAAGATGGGTAAGTTCGCTAAATACTATCGTACGAAACGTTAACGGTGAGCATTGGCTAATATCGCCAAATCTTGGCTATCTGCTGTTACAACAGTTACGTTTAGTTCAACCTATATTAATGTAATAATTGCGTTAGTCTATAATGTATACGCTGCGATGCATCCGCCTAAATATTTCCTTACCGTCATTTGAAAAAAAAAAACACTCTGGCGCACTTACTGGCGGTGTGTTCTTGCTCACATTTAGCAGGTTAAATATTGTGGTCTGAATTGTTCAATATAAAGCTTTACACTGACATTGGCCCAGTTTGTTGGGTGCAAAATTGAATTCATGCCTAACCGACACAGTGACTTATTTCCAAAACATGGCGGCTATATGGCTATGGCATCTCCAAAGCACGTTTCTTGAGACTCTGGCATGAACTAATTTTTCTCCGTTGTGATGTAAACATCAAGAGGGCAACAAAAGAATTAAGACTGAACATTTTTTTAACGAGGATGTTAAAATAACAATCAACTGTTGTATTAAACTATCCGTACACCAAGACGTGGCCGCGCTGCGAAACGAGAGCTGATTTTAAGAAAGAAAACGCAACGACAAGAAGCGTTGCCGCAAGAAACACAGCTCCGAAGAATGCACCCACAACAGGACTAAATGTGTGTGTGTGCACTGTATATCTACGTTTACTGCGAAATGCGATCCCTGCACTTGAGCGGCAGATGTTTTCTGGATATTGAAAGCATTACGTGAGTTCCAAACAGGACGAAAGGTTCGCTCACGTGACTCAAAAGGATGTATTCGAGTACCGCTGAGCAAATATTGGGCAATTTTTGGCCGCAGTGGTGTCCCAACCAAAGGAAGCAAATGTTCATTTGTTGTCATATTAACCTGAATATTCTGCATCAAAACCGTCAATGGTGATCTAATTATATCGACTGCTTACTTAGTAACGGTTTTTCTTCTTTAATCTATGGTTCAACCAGAGATGACACTTCGGATCCTTGTATTGATGGATCACATATTTTCGTCATCAACTTTCGATTATACCACTGGTGTCATAGATTATTCTCTTACGGTCACCTGTGGGAAACGCAGCCGAGGACGGCAGAGAGGGGCTGTGTAATGAAATTAAAAGGTTCGCAGGAGTGAAATAGAGTGAGCTCGCGTGGGATACGATTATCTGGAGAGCCTCAGTAAAGAGGTTCGTCCAGCCGCGGACATACGAGTATAAGAGTCTGATTATGATAATGATGTTGATAGGGGTGATTATAATGATGGGGATGATGCTGATGGCAACAGTCTACTCTGGTTTGCGGTGCACTTCGTCGTAAGTTTTTTTTACTAATTCATTTTTACATCTTCCTCAATTTTATTCTTGCTTATTACACATGCACGAATACGACAAGGCGTGAGTGTGCCTGTAACTCGCGTTGAAAGATCGTGGTAAAAAAAAAGAAAGAAAGAAAGCGATTCCCATTGCTATATCACGAAGCATTATTTTGCTGTTTCCAACGTGCTAATTTGAATGTTACTTGTCCCTCACCTAAACTCAATCTTCCAAACTCGAACGCATTGTAATCAAAGTCGTATATTGCATATACGCAGCTATGATTATTTAGTGGCCGCTAAAATTACAATGTGCAACTCTCTCTTAAACCACTGCTCTAGATGCCGGTGCCCTTCAACTGGTATACGACCGTTGCACTGGCTGCTGCTTGTCTTTTTTGTTTACTCTTTTGGCTTATGTTTCTTTCGGCCAGAGAACGACACCGCACATTATCGCACCATGTTACATAATTCAGATAAAATTGCGGAACAGGGAATTATATAATAGAGACGATGTTTCGACAAAAGGACTTGTGTTTTGTCAGGGAGCTGCAATGCCATGGACAAGTACGTCATCTCGGCGAAAACGTTGGCTCTGGTGACATTCCCTGTTAGAGGACCTTTCATCACTTCAAGCCCTTATCTTCGCCTGAACATCTGTCTTGTTTGGAATCCCATTACCCAATGTGATTTGAAACAGCCTGGGAAAACACTAAAAAAAACATTACTGATCCCTCCGTCATAGGAATCGGTATAACACGAAAGTGAAACGTATCTACACTGAATTAGTGCTTATCGTGTAGTGGTATATGAGAGCTTGTACAATGTCTATTCGTGTTTGGCAGCTATAGCACCGATTGACGTGGATGCACTCATGTTGACACCTACTTTGTAGAGGTTTTAGCTTGAGCCGCAAACGCGTGCGTTCCGCTGGCCTCTGTCTCGCTCCACCAAGGCACGACATTCGCCCGTCGAAATCGTGTCCTTTCTGCAAGGCGTATTGCAGCAGTTTTGTTAGTCGGTGCTTTCGCAATCGAAGCAGTCGGCGGCGGAGAAATCCCGTTGGTAAGCTGCACTACTCCGATGAGCCGGCGCACGCTCACACGAAGCGAAAGGCAAAGAACGTAACAGCGTCTAGGCTGCCTCGGCGCCGCCAGCGCGGCCATGCAGTGTCCCTCGCTCGTATCGGGACGCTTTAACCATGACCTCCGATATCACGCGCAATCTCGGAGTAAACGCTAATAAGTGTCGATCGTGACGCATTACTTCTTTTCAGCTCTCACAGACGGCGGCACCGCCCCGCTCCTCCCCGTCTGCCTACACCGCCAGCGGAGAACACCGTGCCAGAGAGAATGTGTGAAAGATAAAGGCGCGTTCGCGCTGTATCCCGCATCTGCGAGGTAGCTTAGTTGGTTTAGCATCCGGCGCTTACCGTCGCGCCCACAACGCCGTGGGTTCGATTCCCAGCGGCGGATCTTTTTCTTGGTTTTTTTCTTCTCACCCGTTGGCGTCCATTTTATGAACGTCATATCCGGTAACGGAAGTACTTGGTGGACCCCGGCATAAGACACTTTCGTGTTAAGTATGGTTGGGGTGAAGCTAAGAGAACAGCAAATATTGACGTTTGACAGAAAACAACAAATTCGTTCGTGCGCCCGCTATCTAGAGAAACTAGGGGTGTGCGGATGGTGAGTTTTAGAGGCGAATCGAATAGAGATGGCACCGACTTGAATACAAATACGAATTGAACACTATTCGAATAGTTTCGGAATAGTAAGGCAACCATTTGCTAAGCAGGCATAGAACAGTAATCTAAACATTTCTTAAAGAGCCCAAGAATTCCACAGCAGTTTATTTGAAACAAATATTCACTAGCTTTAACAAGGAGAAATCACGATTACTTTTAACCTACAAAAAATAGCGCATTTTTGTAAACCGAGGCAAACTCGTATACAGCAGTAACTAGGGCCTTAGAAATATTTTGTAACTGCAGGTTGAAATACAGAAGTGACTATATAGTATTCAAGTGATTAAAAAAATTGTCAGTTTCACCGCAAGGGCGAAGCAATGAATGCGATAGCAAGAAAAGCGGCCCATGATGCACGCGCTGCTACGCTGCAGAAACATCTGCCCCCCCGGCAGCAACTACCGCGCGAGCAGACAGCGGAAGGGCAAGTTCTCCCTGCGCAAGTATTAGAAGAAGCGAGCGAGCTGGCCGACGACTTTTAAATGCGCCCGTTGCGCTCCTCGCGCCATCTCGCTGGTAATGAAAAAAAGCTTATAAGCGCCTGCCGTCTCTGAGTTCTTTCAGTGGTAAAGGGTGTGTATATAACTCTCGCTGTTAGCTACCTGAAGGATTTGCGCTTCAGTAGTTAGCGCCACGCGCTGTGGAGAGAGAGGTCGCTGGTTCGATTCCGCGCTTCGGAAGAATTTTTCTGAATTATTCTTCTTTGGTACTTATATATATATGTATATATATATATATATATATATATATATATATATATATATATATATATATATATATATATATATATATATATATATATATATATATATATATATATATACCGAAAACCCCTTGGCAAACAGTAGGGAGCTCCGATCCATCATTCGAGCCATAATCCGTGAGGAATTGCAAGCCTACGGTCCACCACCTTGCAACAGCGCTCACGCACAACCCGCCTCCACTAATCTGCGAAGTATTGTCAAAGAGGAAATGACAGCCTTTCAGAGCGCCCACCATCCCACCGCTCCACCTTGCCCCCAACCGGCTTCGTACGCACACATCGCTGCAATGCAACCTTCACCGCCTCCAGACACACCACCTGTGTCTGTTCACGACCATCTAGCACCTCTTGTTGCCCGAGCGCCGAACCCGCCATACCATTCCGCCTGGCGTGCCCCGCGGCCTGTCTGCTATTACTGCGGCATTCGGGGACACGTCTCCCGGGTTTGTCGACGCCGCCAGCAGGACGAACGTCGTGGTTATGCTGCTTTCGAACGTGACGAGCCATCTCGATTTTACCACCGTTATGCCGACAATGTTTTCACCATCAATACACGTACCTCCAGACGACGTTCCCCATCACCACTCCGGCGCTCTGTTTCGCCGCTTGGGCCTGTCTCTCAACTCCCTGTCCAGCGATCGGAAAACTAAACAGTGCAGTTTTTGGAGGGAAAACTGCATCGCCGCGAAATGCCTCAAGTCCTCCTGAACGACCGTCAAACATGTTATTGGTGATTGTGCAAGGTGTGCGGGTGTGGGCTTTGATAGACACGGGAGCAACGATTTCTGTTGTGCGTGCGGACTTGTGTACTCTTTTGCGGAAAGTGAAGACGCCCTACCTTGGATCATCCTTGATTGGGGCCAATGGAGCAATCACTCGGCCATTGGCTCAATGTACAGCACGCGTCTTCATTGACGGTATCCGTCATCACATCACTTTCGCAGTTTTAATTTCCTGTGCTCATGAATTCATTTTAGGCTGGGACTTTCTGTCGTCAGCGCATGCTTTAATTTCTTGCCGCCAACGTGTACTTCAGATGACCGAGACCGATCATTGCAGCGAGCGTATCGATGAGACACGACTGCGTTTTTCCACAGCTGCCGATTCCGTACTGCGTCCGGGTGAGGAGCAACTGATCCCGATCACTTTTACGCATATTGCCAATGGTGACGTGTTTATCACCCCTTACGGCCACTGTCTAGCTCGTGGCATTGTGTTCCCATCCAGCCTGGTGCGATTCAAAGAAAGTGCTGCGGTAATCGTCGGCCTGAACACCACCACTGAGACTATTCTCCTACCTCAAGGTTCTGCGGTGACCTGTTATGTGGATACACAACCGGTATCTTTCATCCCTCTTGACGTCTTGCAAGCTCATCCTCAACAGGACAAGCCTATTTCTTCAACCACCTTTCCTTCCGGGATAAACCCCGACCTTCCTGCTCCTCAGTGTGAGGCGTTGCTGAAATTGCTCGCAAAACATCAGGCCTCCTTCGACGCCAATGCTTCGCCACTCGGACAGACCACAGTTGCGTCTCATCGTATCATCACTGATGGTCAGAATATGGCACGCCGTCGTCCCTATCGAGTCTCCTTGGCCGAACGCAAAATCATTGAGGAGAACGTGGCCGACATGCTCAAAAGAAACATCATACGACCCTCTGCCAGTTCGTGGTCATCACCCGTTGTATTGGTACAAAAGAAGGATCGATCGGTACGATTTTGTGTTGATTACCGCGCGCTCAACAAGATCACCCGAAAGGATGTATATCCGATGCCTCGTATAGATGATGCACTTGACTCTTTGCAAGGCGCGCAGTACTTCTCCACCCTTGACCTTCGTTCCGGATATTGGCAAATTCCAATGGACGAAGCGGACAAAGAAAAGACCGCCTTTTCTACGCCGGACGGTCTTTACGAGTTTAACGTGATGCCCTTCGGCCTATGTAGTGCCCCCGCCACATTTGAAAGGATGATCGACACTGTTCTTCGCGGCGTCAAGTGGAAAACTTGTCTATGCTATTTCGACGATATCGTTGTGTTTTCCTCCACTTTTGATGACCATCTGCAACGCCTCGACGAAGTGCTCACATGCCTCTCCAATGCTGGCCTTCAACTAAACACAAAGAAGTGCGACTTCGGTAGCGCAACGATCAAAGTTCTCGGACATCTCGTTAACAAAGATGGCATCCAGCCCGATCGGGACAAGATTTCCGCAGTGCTCAACTTCCCGCGCCCACTTCGTGCAAAAGAACTGCGCAGCTTCCTTGGGCTCGCATCATACTTCCGACGCCTCATCCAGAACTTTGCCACCATTGCCTCGCCTCTCCACAAGCTCCTTGCTAGTACCGCTTCCTTTAATTGGAATCATCAGTGCTAAGCCGCATTTCAAGAACTCAAGCGCGCACTGACATCCCCACCGCTTCTTCGTTATTTCAATGACAAGGCACATACGGTACTACACACTGACGCCAGTGGGCAGGGAATTGGTGCCGCACTGCTACAGCGCGACCGTGAATTTCGCGAGAAAGTTGTCGCGTATGCAAGCCGCACTCTCACCTCTGCAGAGAAGTACTCGATAACCGAACAAGAGTGGTTGGCTGTTGTCTGGTCCATCCAAAAAGTTCGTCCGTACCTCCACGGTCGACATTTCACTGTTGTGACAGACCACCATGCGCTATGCTGGCTGTCGACAATCAAAAACTTGTCGGGACGCCTTGGCCGCTGGATTATCCGATTACAAGCATATGACTTTGACGTCATTTACAAGACCGGAAAGAAGCATCAAGATGCCGGTGCTCTATCACGATGTCCATTGCCGCCAACATCGGAGCACGTCACTTCACCTTGTCAAATTGGCCGCACTGAGGACGCTTCGTCGATTGCGTCCATTCCTTCCCTGCCTTCAGCCAACCGCCCTTCAGTGCTTTCCACTCACCAGCGTGCTGATTCTTACTGCAGTGACATCATCAGTCGCCTAAGTGGTGCTTCGTCTTCTCCTAATGCCAGGCTACGGAAACAGCTCAAGCTATTCAAGTTTGAAAACGACGTACTCTATCGCTACATTTTTCACCCGGAAGGCCATCGATGGGTCCCCGTCGTACCACGGGCTCTTCGCGGTGAAGTTCTTCGGGCTTCACACGACGACCCAACGTCAGGCCACTTTGGCTACCACAAAACCCACGAGCGCATCCGCAGCCGGTTCTTCTGGCCAGGTCTTTCCACGAGCGTCGCTAAATATATTGCCTCGTGCGCGCTTTGCCAACACCGCAAGCGGCCTACTACTGTCCCAGTCGGGACCCTACAACCACTTCCTTACCCAGCACCTCCACCACTTGAAATAAAGCGGTTCAGCCAGGGTTGCCAATGGTGGCTACTTTTCACCAAATTGGCGAATTTGAGAGGCCCGTGGTGACCTAAAATTATGAATGGCGACATGGCGAATTTTTGGCGATTTTCGGCTTAGGTCTCCACCGAGTTTTGAATCCTAAGCTCAGTGTCTTCCCAACGAATGAGCGGCAACATTCTCATTATTTTTCTTGGTTTTAGACCTACGAGTAGAATGTGCACATTACGCGTCATTCGGCATGTCCGTCCCGTAACTCGTGTGTACCTCCTCAATTCATCTAGAGAGATAATAAAACGTTTATTTGATATTCTGTGAAAATAAGATCAGTGAGTGGGATCCTTAGTTCGGGATGCCATCTAGATGCAGGAGGTACTGGAACGTCCCCCAGCGACATTCTAGCAAAATGTAAGTCAGCGGACTGCCTTGCAAACCGCGAGGGGGCAGTGGTTGACTATAGGTTTATGTCTTTAGGCGCTTTAAGCTTATCTGAAGTTTCGCATCTGAAGGGGCAAGACGACGGGTTGGCCGCGTGTTCCGATCACTTGTTCCGCCAAAGCTCCAACTGCTGTGAATAGCTTGGCGACTTATTCACTGTTGCAGTACCCCCAGTTCAGCTCGCAAAGACTGTTTTGGAATAGCGAAGAGAGGCGGATACGCGGTTATTTCTGCAATAAAAATTATTTATTGAGGCATTTTTCACTGTTCTTGGTGAGCGTGTTCAATAAAAACAATTGCTATATAACATTTTACATTGTTATACAGCAATAACGCGTCGGATTGACGCGTGTAGATATAAGTAACTACAAGAAAGGGTCGGTGATGTCCGGTATCATATTAGTTCACACTGAAACGGTGTAAGACTCACTAATGATCGGTTCTTGTAAGAATTCTGTCGTGTTACCTTCAATAAACCTTTTAATCCTTTTAATTCATATAAGGGTACGTAAAGCTGTCTACAAATAATGCTTTCACGGTTTTCGCCCAAGGTTCATACCACACTTTTAGCTTTGAAACGAGAGGACAGGGATGGAAGGATATCATGAGCGTTTCGTTCATTCACCCTTGCGCCACCACGCACATCTTGCGGAGTCGGAGAAGCAGCAATATAATTTAAGGGTCTTGGATGGTACTGTGTTCTACGGGGCTATACGTGAGTGGAAATTTTTATTACTGGGTATGCCGCACATATCTAGAATGGCTACTTTTTTGGCGTAATTTGTAAAAAAATGGCGACTTTTGGCGACTTTTTGCTCGTCGTTTGGCGACATTTACTCGAAAGTCAGTGGCAACCCTGGGTTCAGCCGACGCTTTATTACGCCAAAGGCAAGATGGCGCCGACGAAGAAGACGCCCGAGCCAATGACTGATGATGGTTATTTACAGATGAGGAAGATGAAGTCCAATGAATGCCTACAATATATATATATATATATATATATATATATATATATATATATATATATATATATATTGAAGAAGCTTTTCCAATGGGCCAAACGTACTTGGGAAGAGAAGAGACACAACTAAGCGGTTGTCTTAATTTTATTTGCCAACGGTTTCGACCGGAGGACCGGTCTTCGTCAGGGCTTATGAGCAAATGAGCTCATAAGCCCTGACGAATATATATATATATATATATATATATATATATATATACGGTGCATAACGGCGGCGGCAAAGACTATCCATATAATTGCTATCGCAATAAAATTCGTAAACGGGGGCTGTGTGACGGAGCCGACGTTTCGACAAGCGGACTTGTCTTCTACAAGGCTTCAAGACAAGTCCGTTTGCCGAAACGTCGGCTCCAGCACACATCCCCTGTTTGCGAATTTTTCTTCGTAGGTTACCATCCTTCCCGGACACCTGCCTTTTTGTAGTATTCAAGTTTGTAATTTGTCAACAGCTTTTAAATAAAACTGATATATCAATATTAAACAATATTCATGAATTAACATCACGAATGTCATGATGATGATAGTGAATTGATTATCCGTCGCTTTGGCGACACTGGAATTTAAAAACAAGAACGACTTCCTCCTGCAATCATTGTAGCGTCGATAGTCCCGTAAAACACTGGGCTGCCATCTCGGTTGTTCGTTGCTTAAAACAAGAAATGTTACATCTATTTCTTCCAACATTTCTTTTTTTGAGGTTTTTCTATCAGTGCTTATTATTCAAAAAGTATTCGGTATTTATAACTTGCACTATTCGACTCGAGTACCAAATTGAATAGGACGCTTTTCTATTCGTTATTCGAAACTTTCGAATATTCGCATGCTTCTTAGAGAAACTTGAATGCACCAGAGCCGGTATTCACAAAGAGCTGTTACGCTACATTTGTAGTGAAATATATTTTCTACCAATTACAAAGCTTCGTATATCATTACAAAAGGACTCGCCGAAGTCTCATTGGCATTCAGAATCAGTTTTTTATGATTTCTTTTAGGTTTAACATGCCAATGCGACTTGGGCTATGAGAGACGCGGTAGTGGAGAGAGTGCTGCGGATGATTTCGACCATCTGGAATCCTTTAACGCGCAGTGACATCACGCAATACATGGGTCTCTAGCATTTCACCTACATCGAAGTGCGACCGCGATCTAACCCACGATTTTCGTGTCACCTGCCGGGCACCGTTATCATTGGACCACAGCGGCGGATACGAGCTTCATGCTTGTGATGCGCTGCCGGACGACACGGACCAGAGAAAACGAGGAAAACAACACAGGTTGATGCGCAATCCCCTGTGTTGTTTTCCTCGTTTTCTCTGGTCCGTGTCCTATACGGCAGCGCATCACAAGCATGAAGATGTACCAACTAGCCCCTATTGCCGCCTTGATGGATACGAGCTTTTTTAATTCGGGCGCCAGGGTATTTGCGTCCCGATTCGCAGTGCATCACGGGGAGTGATACAAATATACGCGTCGATCACGTTTTTTTTTATTACTAATATTGTCACTATACTCGGCGACAACTTTTCTTGACAGCACTGTGAAAGCTACAGAACCGAAGCGCATGCCTGATACCGCGCCAAAAAATGGCACTTAAGTTTAATCATAATTTTCTCATTTGCCTTGTTGAAATAAATCCTGCTTCATTTATTATGAGACTAAAACGGTTGCGGGAAATCGTAGGTAAAATACAGTTGTTGTTAAATTTGCAAGAATGCCTTCCTTTTCTTTCCATTTCTTAGACAGCACCACCTTTTCAGCACGCCTGTTTTTCAAAGTAAACATGTCGTCCATGACGTAGGGGGTCAGTGTGCGGCCGCAAACTCGCTGTTTAGTTCTCCAAGAAAAATATACTCGCAATATGACTCTAAAATGTACACTAAACAATCGAAATGCTTCTCCCATTCACATTGTTCGTGTATATAATTTTCTAAACGCGCGAGCGATGGGATCGAGCAAAACCGAAATCAGCCGCAAACTGCCGTACTACTTGCGGAGCAATACGAATGTACGGATGCCCCGCCTCCGTAGCCTTCGCTCCACTGTCAAAATAAGTTGTCGCCGCGTATAACAAGTTTGTCTTGTCGACCTTTATCCTAAGTGAGTATACGCATACTTACCTCTGTATCCCTGGTGACTAGTGAGGAGAAAGGCGGTGGCACCCTCTCCCATCCCCCATTGGATCCCATGCATTTTGACTGAAGTTTGAGATTTCTGTTGGGTAAAAGGAAACTAGTGCCATCTCTCGCCAACACACCACACCGACGATGCAACACCTCTTGTTGCTTCGACCGATTTTCCATGCTCCAAGTTAACCCCTCTCTCCACTCTTATTTCTTTTGGTTGCCGTGGGAGCGCGCACTGTGCAGTCGGAAGCGCACCCAACAAGACCGGCTGGGCTCGTCGTTTTCGTCGCATCTTCCTTGGTTTTTGCAACAATAAAATTGTGTTAAGGCGGGGGCCACACGCCGGACAACGAATCCTGATTCCGCGTAGCTGCCATCGCATCAACGGCAATGCTTCAGACGCCGCAGTTGTGCACTTTTTCCGTTGGTTGCTGGACAAGATGGCCTCCTGCAAGACGGCGTTTTTTTCCTTCACAGTCAGCTATGTGCGTAGTTCTCGGAACCGCAACATTTAGATGACGCTTGGAGGTGAATTGGTGCTACATCGTGGGAACCGCTGAAGTGACTGCATTCTTTACGACATTATGTCAGAATATTATAGCGTTCTGTACGCACACAATAGTGCCATAGTTAAAATACCACGCTTGACCTCGCGCGTCAACCTGATACGACTGTGCAGCAAGTGTGTTGTTATCGTTGTTGCGACGGTTATTATCGAATTGCAATTGGAATACCGTTCTTGCAAAGGTGAGCGAAGCTGTGAGTAGTTACCCTTCTTTATGCTCGCTTGTCCACATTACTTCTAGAGTCGCGTTTTATGTTTAGTTTCACGTACCAAAGGAAAATCTAGCATAAGAGATATATATACAAGCGTACGCATTTCCTGAATAAATCTGAGTTATGCCATGCTTAATTTAAAGCGCTTGTGAATAGAGGATTGTGGCTTCAAAGCCAGTCTGATGATCTTGCTTCATAAAGTCATCAACCGCCAAGTTTCTGTTGAAGCCCTTCCAATTCATCAATTCATTATTAGGAATGCGACCAGGTTTGCTCTGTCAAATAATTTTCTGTTACCGAAAGTCTCTACGAATTATGGCAAGCAAACTGCTTGTTTCAGCGCAATTTCCATTTGGAACACTTTAAACCCCGATTTAAAAACGTTATCACTAAACCGTTTTCGATCATCTTTGAAAACATACTTGCTCCCGTCACTTTAATTAGTATACCATTCCTGGTTTTGGGACGTTAAACCCCAGATATTATTATTATTAGTATACCATTCCGTTTTTGCATTGCCTTTATTGATGTTTTGCGTGTGTTTTTGTGTTTGTGAGCATACGTGCTCTCATGACTAATTATTGTACCATTCCGCTTTTGCATTGCCTGTATTGATGTTTTGCCGAGTGTTTACTGTTTTTGAACATACCTGCTTTCATCGCAATAATTCGTTTGTCCAATTGGTTATTGTGCTGCCCATATTGAGTTTTTCTATATAATTTTCATTATATTTGTGAACGTATCTTAAATTTGTTCCCTGTGCTTACCAAAAAAATTTTTTTCTCCAATTCTGATAGGAGGCCCTCCCACAGTTTTTACTTTTGGGCCTCCTTCTGAAAACTTTGCACCTCATAAATATAATGTATACTGCGATTCTTTCGATAAACTTGAAACTTCAAATGGTGAAAGTGATTCGATTTTCAGAAATATGTGACTTTAATGCACGTTCTCATAATTTTAAAACGGTATGTGATATAAAAAAAAACGTTGTGTAAATGTTTGTTGGTCATTTGCTCTAGTACTTTAACGCATTAATATGCAGCTGTGTGACACCTGTTAAAACGTTAAACAAGTTAAATTTCGGTTTTCGTGGCATAAATATATAGCTGCATGCTACAAGTGCTACATGTGTTGGGCGAAGATAAAAGCGCGTGTCTTTTGTGCGTTTCTTTAGCGGGTATACAACCGCAGTATGCATTGTTGTTGTACTGTTTAGGCTGTTCAATAAAGCAAGAATACTCTTTTGTATTACAACAGTTTTTATTTCATCTTTGTTAACAGATCACGCGATAACTTAGACACATGCTCGTAAGAAACGTATGCAGTGCATCACGCGCACGCAAAATAAAAAAAAAGCGGGCCTGTCATTTTAAAACAAATAAATTAGAACACTCGACGTAACAAACGGCATGGTTGTCTAGTGGAGCAGTGCAAATATCAAACCAGAATGAAAAATCATTAGAAAAACGGCGAGTAACGGGCGTGTTGCTCAAGGCTTCTATGAGCCATGCGCATCCAATTTTCGCAACCGTTTGCCGTTGGTAGTGCCACCTGTAGAGCTCGAAGCAGCAGCGCTCGAGGCGGATACCTTTAAGTTTAGAAATTAGTGTTTCATATTTATTTGCATTTCTTTGTACTTTAGCTAGAGGGCTCGGTTATAAATCTTGTGTTAGTGCGATGGCTTCTACGTCCAATCGTACGTAGGCGCAGGTACCCGCAGAAATTCTTTTAAGCTCTCGAAGCGAGTCTTCTCATACTGAAAGGAACACTCAAGCCAAAATTCCAATTTATGTTAGTGTGGCAGGTCAGTGATACGACAATGTCATGTACACCTCAAGAAACGAGCGTAAATGCAGGACACCATTTGCGCCACCAGTTGGAGTAAAAGGCCACAAGTACAGTTTTTCACTGATACTAAAAAAAAATTCATGGTAAAAAAGAACACTGCAGTGCGGCAGAAGACGGAATGAAATAGAACCTGCCCACTTCAGTTTGATTCATACAAAAAAATTCACCCCACGTCCCCGAAGGGAATCGTGAGGAAATGCGAATGCGATTCGAGCGCCCTCACGCGCCCGAGCGCGCTCCTCCTCTCCACTCACTCTCCGCTGATCCGCCCGCACCATCTGCTCCGGTTGCTAGGGGCGAAGAGGAGCGCGCGCGCTCGCAGATGTTGCTATGGGAGAGGGGGGCGGGAGCGGAGAGATCGCGGACGCCGCACGGCGCTTGACATAGCTCGACTAAGAAATGGCATTTAAAAATAGTTTGGTGACGTTGCCCTTGAGAACGGCGCGGCTGCTCCGAAAGCTCCGTCTTTGCCGGGCTGTGATCCGCGGCGCCGCACCGCTGGCTGTCGGGAAAGAAAGGGCGGCCACGGCAAATGCAACGTCGCGAGCCCGTTCTCGAAGGCGGGCGATTTGAATTGCTCCTATGGTATGCGGACCACTAAAGCACGATTTTCTTTCAAAGCAAGCATTTTCTTGGCACGAAAGAAAAAAGCATTCCGAGTTTTCTGGAATGCCATTTCAGGAATCCATGTCGACTCAATGTTTACAATTACTGTGTCCGTTAAGCAGGCCCGTAGCCGGGGGGGGGGGGGGGGGGGGGAGGGCCCGGGCCCCTTCCCCGAAATTTTTAGTAATACATGGTGTTTTACCGAAAATAAATAATGAAAAGAAGCGTTTTTCTCGAATAGTCAAGGCTTTCAGCAAGTGCCCAAAAATTCCTGGCTACGGGCCTGCAAGGGTTGACGCTTGGGCAAGTTGGTGTGGATTCATTTAAAAAAGTTAACAGCGCAAGAACGATTAGGAAGGGACGAGACAACAAAGGTAAAGAGCGCTCTTTACCTTTGTTGTCTCGTCCCTTCCTAATCGTTCTATGCGCTGTTAACTTTTTGAAATACGGGCGTGCCGTTAAGTGTGGGAATTATAAAGCCACATGGAGAAATTCCTGTCACTATAATGTTAACGCGTTACGCAGATACACGGTGGACGCAGCGAACAACATTGCGGCAAAGATCCTGAGCGAGTTCGTAAGGATGGCGCCGTCTGTCATGCAAGAGGATGTACGTGTCCAGATGAAGGCCATCAATTTTTACTTTTACGGTACGTACTCTACGTTGTTCAGAGTGAGATTGCATGAGTGATAATAAAAATTGTTGGTATTTTACGACACAAAACTATGATATGATTATGGGGGACGCCGAAATAGAGGGAACCTGAAATTTTGAACCATCCGGTGCTTTTTAACGTGCTCCTAAATCTAAGCACACGGTCCTGTAGCATTCCGCCGCCACCGAAAAGCGGCCACCGCGGCCGGGATTCGATCCCGCGCCTTTCGGGTCAGTAGTCGAGCGCCATAACCGCTAGACCACCCTATGTAGGCTTATGTATGCAATAATAGGCATGTTAATCCAAAAGGAAAGAGAAAAAAAATGATACGCGTGGGTGTTTTTTCACGAGATTATCCTTTGCATTAAGTAAGCTTCTATGCTATATATGCACTATAGCGACACGAGTGAAAGCGTTGAGCCCGTTTACTTTCGTACGTTACACGACAGGCCATGCTCACTTTACAGAGTTGCACAATATCTAATTTGACGTAAGAAAAACGTAGTACTTGTTACGTCAAACTGCATCCTGTAGAGTATACAGGCGCAAAGAAAACCAACGTTTGTACCTCTACTGCGCAGAAATAGCGAAATTTTCCATATTGCTGTTTACGCTTTACTGGTTTTTGTCGAGTATCCTTCTTGACATAGCGATGAATCGCCGACACAGCCATGTGGTGACCACTCCAACGGCTTTTCCTACGCTTTTGGTGTGTTGCGAATTATGAAATAAAACTATGAAGTCCTCTTCCTTCGGAAGGTCGCCGTAGTGGCCAAATTTTCATGGAGGCGGAATGCTATAGAGACCTGCGTACTGTGTGATGTCAGTGCAAGTTAAAACACATTGATGGTCGAAATTTCCGGAGCCTTCCACTACGGCGTACCTCGTAATCGTTTCGGGGTTCTGGCACGTAAAACCCCATTATTTAAACCGTCTTCTTGCACTTTTCAACGCACACTGCAGGATTTTATAGGTCTTCATAACGGTATGGAAACGAGAACGGAATAATTTTGCGCTATAGCGCACCAGACCAACGTCACTTAGCGTTGTGTCCATAGTTCTTAAAGGTGTCCTGCAACACTTTTCCAAGTCATCGTCGAATGTTTTCCTTGAAAGAGTTTATTGGCTCACGAATCTACTGCCTCAAAAGCTTTTAGAATCCGGCAAGTACCAGCGTAGTTTCAGGTAACAATGTGCTTGATTGGGCTGGTTGGTGCTGCATGGTAGACGAAGAATAAACACAGCGCTCAAAACGGGACCAGAAGAGGACACATACAGTCCGCCGCGGTGGTATAGCGGTTACGGTGCTCGGCTGCTGACCCGAAGGTCGCGGGTTCGATCCCGGCCGCGGCGGTCGCATTTCGATGGAGGCGAAATGGTAGAGGCCCGTGTGCTTAGATTTAGGTGCACGTTAAAGAACACCAGATGGTCGAAATTTCCGGCGCCCTCCACTACGGCGTCTCTCATAATCATATCGTGGTTTTGTGACGTTAAACCCCAGATATTATTATTATTAAGAGGACACATACACGGCGCTGAACTAACAACCAATGTTTATTGCAAAAACAAGTGCAATATATAGGACACAGGTGTCTGCGCAGGAACACGGAACATAAGCCAAAGTGCGCAACCATGTGATAAAGGCTAAACTGCAAACATCAAGAACCTGTCAAATCAGTGGACCCCAGATATATAGGGATATATCGCACGCTTTAAGCGCTTGCGTCCTCCTCTCGTACCAGTGTGCGCGCTGAAAAGCTACGCAGGAAGGGGGGTGACATGGGGGCAAGAAAATGCGTCCGATAGTCAGCGCGCGTCGCGACCTTGAGCGTGGCTTACTTTCAGTGCAATCGCGAGCACGCGCGCGGACACGTGCCAGTATCCCGCGGCGGGCGCTGTCACTATGCCGCTCAGCGATGCTCAAATCAGTCAATGGCCGTGAACTCTGGGTTTATGGCGCGGTCATTTGGATTTATGACAACTTTTGTCGAGCGAAGAGCGAGCGATTTCTAGCCGATTTCGAGAATTGATTGTAAATGCCAGGCCACGGGCGGCGCTATATTATTTGGCCCACGTGTTCTCAGGAGCCTCGACTACGGATCGGCAGCGCTTGCTGACCACGCTCAAAAAGTGTCGCAGAGCCCATTTAGGTTGACTGGTGTCTTGACCCACCCTCTGACTTGGTAAAAAAAAACATATGCTGCGAACAGCAAGCACTGCACCTGTGATCTTATCTGTGACAAACTCCACGGCGCAAGTTATACCGGTGATCACGCCACCAAGCGTGTACTTGCTTCGCGCCTTGTGTGGCCGGGTGGGAACTCCGACGTACGCGGTTGGGCTCGCTAATGCCTGCACATTCAACGCTCCACAACGGCAACACACTAGAAATCACCCGTTCATTTCTGTTGTGCACTGGATGCACGGCTCGATCACGTTCACGTCCATATCATTGGCCCGCTGCCCCCCATACCGAGGCAGGGGCGTATGCAGAAATTTTCTTTTTCGGGGGGGGGGGGGGGGGCACCTCCTTGACCTGATGTGGGGCCGGGTAGGCACATGTGGTTGAGGGCCATTTGTGATCTGTATGCCATGGCACAAAAATTTCGTTCGGATTCCCGAACTGTCCATCTAATGGACATGTCCCTTTCGGCGTCAGTTGGCCGAGAAAGCGGCAAGCCGTGACGTCATCGTTCTCTTCACCACATCGACGCACCGCGTCCGCGGAGCACATTACCAGCATTAAAAGAAAGTGGAGAGAGAACAATAATCATAATTGTAGGGATTTTACGTCCTAAAACTACAATATATGATTATGAGGGACGCCGTAGCGGCGGGCTCTGGAAATGTTGATCATCTGGGGTTCTTTACCATGCACCTAAACCTGAGTACACGCGCTTCAAGCGTTTCGCCTCCATCGAATGTGGCCGCCGTGGACAGTCACAGAACGCCTAAACAAACTTGAAAAGTCTGTGCTTGCGTATGAGGAGCTTGTCCCAGATGCTTGCGAACAGTGTAGGAAATGCGTGCCAACCTTCACAGGTGCCTTAAATGGGAGGCTGCATTAAACTCAATGCGATGGCTAATGCGATTACAGAATCGACGTTACTTAATGGTCCCCGAGATTCCCGCGGCCAAAGGTGGATCTCGGCAGACTGCGTTCGCCGCGTTGAAGCGCATTCCGTTTCTCTCATCTTTGTCCCGAGTTGTGAAAGCTTCGTGACGTCAAAATGACGTTGTGGAAGAACCGTTGCTCATCACGCTCCGGCCAATGAGAGGCGGCCGAAATGCACAGTCCACTAAATGGCCAATCCGAGAATTGCTCTCCTAGATGTGGCGCTTCGGTTGCTCCCGCTATATTATGATCGATCGCGGCCGGCTATTTTAATGTGACACTTCCCGCGAACTCACGCGGATGCTTGGCGTCTCCCACATCCCTACCAGCGTGTATCACCCAACGGAAAAGGGCCTTCGTCGTCGACTTAGTCTCGCTCGCTCTTCTTTGGCTGAAGACCTCCTCTCGGCCAGCTAGGCCTACAGCGTTAGACCGCTCAAAATGTAAAGTGTACGCAAAAATAAACTCACACCTGTGTTTGCCAGCAGCTACCAGCAGCCGCTGCGAAAATGATCGGCAGGCAGCTATGGTAATTTCCGTTTGAAAGGGCCCCACTTTTTCGCTATTCCGCGAAAGTGTAGGCGTCGCTCGGCATGTAAATGAGCTGTTAGTGCGTACACGGCATTTGGACACCGTGAGTTGTCACGGTATTGTGCGGTCGCGTAACGGGCAGCGATTTTAACGCACACAAAATAAACCTATCACCAATGGTGAAGAACTAAGGGCGAGGAAGGTGTCGTGTCATCATAATTCATGTTCATACGTCCCATTTTGTCGTGCATAAGCAGTCATGCGACGAGGCGTTTTCGTGGCTTTTGTTGCGTCACGTGACGCACAAACGTAGTCATGGCCCAGAAGATTTTGCCCAAGTCGCGAATAGCCTGCGAGAATATAAGGAAATACCGAATAGTTAAACGTTATTCGGCGCCAGCAATTCTGACACATGGTTTCTTGCTGGCCCGCGCCACTAATTAGCGATGCAACAGAAACGAAAGTGTTCTGTGACACAGCATAAATCGAAAAGAGAAAGAAAAATAAAACAGAAAAAAAAAGGAAAAGGAATTCGCTTCCACCAACAGCTATTTATTACCGAAACCTAGAGCTAATTATGGTAAATTCACTGCGAACTTCGCAGTCCCTCTACTTTGGAATTCATTACCATGCAATTTTAAGATGCTTTCTCATTTACGCACATTCAAATCTAACCTACGTAATTATTTCCACTCACCATAGTCATTTGATCACTGTTTTCTTAATCCTTTTTGTAATCAAAACATTTTACAGTGTTAATGACTCACTTAATGCAGTGTCTAGTTTGTTTACGTTTAGCACAATAAAAGAACTCTAAAATCACGAGAGTAATGTCAGCGACCCGTTCAGTGCATTCGTATGACCACGAATCGATGCATCCTCGCGTCACAGCGGACACTTCCAACGAAACATACTCGAGGCAGGCCAAGGTGAATACGCCGTACACGCCGGACAACTTCCTGCGCAACCTCGTGCTCTACTCGCGCAGCGCGGTCAAGGACCCCATGCAATGGACACCGTTCCCGAGGACCACACAACTGGAGCTCACAACGCGTCTCGTGTACGACAAGATGCTGAACGTGGTCCTGTCACCCATGTACCTGACGGAGGACTTCTTCTACGCGGACGCCTTCGAGACCAGCCTTAACCTCGCCACTCTGGGCGCGTACGTGGCCGGCGTGGTCATGGACTCCATCGACAGCTTCGGTACACCGGTAGTTCAAAAGTGGAAGAAAAAGGTGAAGGCACCGGCTGCGCCTTCGTTTTTTCAAGTGACAGCGTGGTGTAGCCAAACAACTTTAAATAGACGGTGGCGCTGGGGCAGGGCGCGGAGAGCGGCAAGATGAAAGAATCGCCAAACTCTCCCGAAGGATCTCTGTTGGCGGTGCTAGGCTCTCGCTCAGCCTAGCCCCGTGAACAGAGAGCACCGTGCAAGAGAGAATGTGTGAGAGATATAAGACGCGTTTGTGGAACCTCTTGCACGTGCCTTGATGGCGTTGTTGATAGACCGCCGGGCGCCTACTGTTGCGGACCGAGAGGTCGTGGGTTCGATTCCCGGCGGCGGAATTTCTCTTATAGCCTTTTCTTTCTCATCTGTTGGCGTGCATTTACCAACGATTACCATGATATTACCAACGTCATAACCGTGACGGAAATACGTCAGTGAAGTCTTGGTGGACACGTGCATAAAGCACTTTCGTGTTAAAAGAATTGCTGCAGTGAAGTTGTGCCTGAAGAATGAGGCCGTGCCCCCCATAAGATAGCGGCCACGATCGCCATCTTATGGCGACCGGTAAATGTTTGTCTTTGTGTTACTGTTGTTTTTTAGTAAGCCTTCAAGCCTTGGAAAATTTTACTGGAGGTCAAACCATCAATACTCATATCCAGACGCTACGTTCGTCATTAACAACGATATTTTATTTTATTATTAACCTAGCATATACATAACAGAGCAATACCACATTATCTCTAAGAGGGCGCCATCGGAAAAGCGCGTGTTTCCGAAATTGAGAGAGAGAGGGAGGGGGGGGTGTATTCAAACGCTGGCTTCAATTTTGCCGGTAGCGCGTTGCGGGAACTTTTGCTCCAGAATTTTTTTAACCTCCTTGGGTGCAGCTTCGGTACTTGAGGTATTCTGCGTTATCGTCGTTCTCAACAGCATATTTACCCAAAAACGGGCTGACTAGCCGAGGCGCGCGAAGGAGGGGGGGGGAAGACAGAGCGACTTATATTGCGCGATTGAGTGTGTCATTCACCGAACGTAGGAAACTGAGTGGCCGCAAATCTGACCAATCAGCCTCCACTGAATGCACATTTTCGGTTTCACGCCTTCGGTATCAACAAAATTGCGCAATAAAAAAAATGAAACAGTATAAATACTCGACAAGTATCCCTTTTCCAGGTGCATAATTTATTTCTTAAAACGAAGTTTTCGGCCCCTTAATTTGGTTTCTCAGCTTAGGGACTTTTCACCGAGATAAATCGGCACGTTCTTCAGAGGGCTTAAAGGCCAACTCCGGCGATTTTTTGGCCATGTCAAAGTAATGGTGCATTTATGTTCCTGAGACGCTCCTGTTACGGGCCCGATAGCAGAAATACTCGGCAAATTGGAGAATAATTTTAAATAAGCAAAAAAGCGCAACACCGAAACCGAAACCCAACCGAGTGTACTGTCTACGTATGACGTAGACGTTGTTACGAAAGAACCGGAAGTCGTGCAAGGCATGCCGGTCACGCCGGCGCGGAGTGTGAAAAGTGTAACAGCTGGGACGACCAGCGAAGCGCCGGCCAAACCAACGCTGTCTGTCGCCTTGTGCACAGCAGACGCTCGCTGTAGCGGCCGAAGCGCCGAAGTTAGCGGTGCCTACGGCTGCGTCACTTCCGCCGCCTTCCCAATACTGACATCACAGACGCAATGTTGCTAATAATTGTGGGAGGCCAGGAGGGCGTTTACAGACAATCTTTAAAATTCATTTGCAAACAATCTGCGCATGTCTCAAGCCTGTAAATTGGCATAAATCACAGAAACGTGCAAAGGAACGTACCCAGCGAATTTCATTGAGATCCATCGACCTCGAAAAATCGCCAGAGTTGGCCTTTAATGTAAACGTAATGCGATATATGAAATCCTTCGTTTCAAAAGTGAGCCGATCTTGGACACTGCATTAGTATGGCTGGCCGATCCGCGACATTGTATGGCTAAAACTCCAGGTCGATCCTTGAGACATGCCGTGTAAGCGTAAACGGGGTGTACAAGAATATGCCTTATTAATACTACACTCGTGGTAAAGTCAATACTGAGCCGGTCGCATTATCAACCGAAGTAGCTTAGCAGCCCGATCTTTACACCAGTACACCTTGAGTGGCTACGCAATGGTTTAATGTGGTTTGCGACACACGTCCTCCAGTCAGTGAGGTTCTAGATATATTTGTAATGCCGTCACAATACTTCTCTCGCTATAATGTGTAGCATCTGGGCTTAGGAGTGATTGCCTCTTAGGGATTTGTTGTCGGCGCCTCTCCGCGAGGACTTCCAGGCCTTTTACTATCAATGGAGTATAACTCACCACAGCGGCACAGTGACAGGTCTCGCAAGGTGCACGCGTGTCGTGCGCTATTAATGAATAGTTCACTAGATGTTCGTCGATTCTTTTGCAGCGTTAAGAGAACATCGATGCATGTATATTCTTCATATACATCTCTGTACGTAAACCGCGCAACCCCTGTAGGAATCGTTCTTCTCTTGACCGCAAAACATCGCATTACTCAGTAATTAGACAAAAGCATGCGTTATCTTTTAATTTTGGGACATGACTGCATAGGTTACGATATAGTTTTTGCGGTGTTTGTACTTTTATCCTTATGCAAACAAGCCAGAATTTTCCAGATGTATGGAGGTTTGAAGTGAGAATAAGCTGTCGAGCTTGGAATGGCGCTAGAGCGGATGCTTCGGCAAGGGTATTTGTCATCATCATCATCATCATCATTTATTAACCTTTAAAGGCCCCTCTTTGGTTATTACATAAGGGGGGAGCATACATTCGAAAAAAGGGACGTCCAAACAGTCATGAATTAAGCAAATGCAATAAAAGTAACATTAGAAGGGAACGAGGTGAAGTTCCAAGCCAGTCAAAATACACAGGTAAAATAATGCGCTCAACAAGAAAAAAAGAAGAAAAAGGAACCTCAGAATACGTCACGCACCAGCGCTCAAAAAGTTTGTTAGTACGTTTCGAAACTTGATGGGGACACGTTCAGTTACTACAAGGTCAGGTAAAATATTCCTTTCTGTAATGGCTAATGGCAGGACAGAGTTGTTGAAGGAATTGGTAGGGCCGTGAATTCTTTGAAGACTGAGGGAGTTTGACAGGCGGCGTGAAGAGCGGTTTGGCGGAAAGAAAAGGAGTTGGTCACGTAAGTTGTAATAGAGCTTACGGAAGAGGCATAAGCGAGAGACTTTTCGGCGAAATACTAATGATATCATGTTCAAGGATGATTTGATGTTTGTGACACTTAGCCGGTGGTCGTACTTGGATATAATAAACCGGGCTGCGCGGCTTTGGACGGCTTCAAGTAGGTCAACAAGGTACGCTTGATGTGGATTCCATATTGCCGATGCGAATTCTAGTTTAGTGCAGATAAATGTATCATATGCTAGTTTACGAATGGTGATACTGACCATGATGATGATACTGAATATGTTCCGACCTTGTAAGCTTGCTTTTGATGGTAACGCCGAGGTACCTATATGATGCAACCAGCTCAATAGGAAGTGAATGCAAAGAGGAGTATGATATCCAAAGAGCGTTTCCGCGATATGTGCATGGACTTAGATTTTTTGACGTTTAGTTGCATGAGCCACTGAGTGCACCATTTTTCACTTGTAGTGAGATCACGTTGTAAAAGCATTTGATCGTTATGTGAGCTTACACCACGGTACAGGACGCAGTCATCGGCAAAGAGCCGGATGGATGACGAAATGCCAGTGGGCAGGTCATTAATGAAAATTGAAAACAAAAAAAGGATTCGAGGACTGAACCTTGCGGTACTCCAGATAATACCTTCGGTGACTGTAGAAGTGATGGTTCCCGATCACTGTGAACTGTGATCGGCCGAATTAGGAAACAACGGACCCATGACGTGATTAGTGGATGGATGCTAAGCTATTTACTTTGATCATTAGCCCGGTGATCAGGTACGCGGTCGAAGTCCATTGAACAGTCTAGGTAAATTACGTTTGTTTGGAGGAGAGAATCAAAGCTCAAATGGAGATCAGTGGTGAATTCAAAAAGTTGAGTTTCACACTGAGCGTCCTGGGCGGAAGCCATGCTGATTATTTAAAAAAAAAGAGGAGTTAGATTCAAGATGAGAGGCAACATGAGAGTAGATAACGTCTTTAAAAAATTTGCCGGCGATACAGGTGAGTGATATTGGGCGATAATTTGAAGGATCAGTTCTGACACCGCTTTTAAATACAGGGACAACCTTGCTTAACTTCCAGTCGTTCGGTGTTGTACTGGATGTTATAGGCTGCGAAAAGATTGTTTGTGGAAATATACTAGTAAGCACTTTAGTGCTTTTGATGACCTTAGCAGAGATGTTATCCGGACCGGGAGCACTGGATGCCTCGATTTTGTCACGCAAGGCCGAGATGCCCTCAGATGCGACGTTGATTGAAGGCACACGGGAGAAGTTACAGCGAGTCGAACTCTTGGGTGAAAACAGAAGAAAAATTAGAATTCATGACATCGGATCGATGCTCAGTAGGGACGGGTGGTCCATCAGGATATAACAAAGTTATATTGTGAAAGCGCTGTTGTTGTCAGGTAGACGTTTCCAAAAGTTTTGTGGGTTATCATGAAGGCTACCAAGAAGGTCAATATGGAAACATTTGTTTCTGTCATTGCCGCAACAGATGAGTGTATTCTCGGAGGCATGCGAAATTCTCTTTCGCACTTCATTTGCTCCGGGATCTGACGAAGATAAGTTTCGTTGTCGAAACGTCTTCGTCATGCAGCGCTCTAATGAAGGCAAGGCTCTTAACGTTTTACTTCAAGCGATATTACTGGTTTGACAAGTACTAAGAACAATTACGCAATTTTGTATGGTGGATGCCTTTTGTTGTGGCGGGTATCCAGGCTTGCCGCGTTGGTTAAATTTGGAAAGGAGCCAAAAGTCAAGCTAAAAGTAGCAAAAGTGGCCATCACGTTTACCTTAAGCGCCAAACTCATAGCCAAGAAGAAAAGAAAGCGATATTATGGATAGATATTTTAATATCGAACAATAAGTGCAATGATTTTAAATAACATTAGGGCGGAATTAGGAACTCAATATTCTCCCCTCGTGCTTGGTCCTCAAGCAACGGGAAAGTTGCAAATAAATGAACAAATTATATAAGTTCAGTACTGCTGCACCCAATTTATCTAGAAGATACTCATTTCTTGCTTCAAAACTCTTGGGCCACAACACAGTGGGACCATTAAACGTTGAAGCTGTTTCTCCTTGAAGCACTAGAATGAAATTGAATGGTAGAATTGCCGGAATTCATACCAGTTCATTTCCAAGTAGCGAGATCTGGTTGAAGATGAATAGCCCAGTTCGTTTTGTGTCGGGTACCTCGTGCGCAGAGTGAGTACACACTGCAGGTTTTGGGAGCAGCGCACTAGCCGCGTATTTTCCGACATGCGCGTATCTTCGTCACTCCGTCTTTCTGGTCGCGCCGAGCGTTGTGCGCCTCGAAGCTTCCGAGTCCGCTGCCGGTGGTACAATTGACGCACACACGGGACAACACCAACGGAGAAGCTTGCAAACGGCAGGTAGTCTTTGTGTGTAGTTGCTGTTTTATCTGTAAATAGTGAGAGAAACGGCCAGTAAATGCACCGTAACACAGGCTCAAATTAGCCTGAAAGTAGCGAGGGAGCCGCCCTGAAATTTCTGTCGCCACGTAGCAGTAGCGTAGCCGGAACTTTCTCCTGGGGAGGGGGGGGGGGGGGAGAGGTTCAGCCTATTTGATGTATGTTCGTGCATGCGTTTACATCTGTGTGTGCACATTTGCACAAGCAAAATTGAAAAAAATTATCGGGGACGCGAGCAGTTTGAACCCCTAAGCCGCCCCCCCCCCCCGCGCCCCCTTCCAGGCTATGCCAGTGCCGCACGGATTCATGAAATAGCCAATTTGATGCAATGTAGTTTACCAACGGCAACCCTGCGCGTACCTAACATTTCAGTCCAGAGACAGAGGACGGCTATGGTTACCGTTACTCTCATGCCCATTTGAAACAAGGCAGCGATAATAGTCGCCAGGCGTGTTTGTTCCAATTTATTTGAATTTATTGCTCTCCTTGTTAACCATTTGTGATATAGTTTCTTCATCGCAGCTTCCATTTTTACACTGCAATGCTAGTCACGCCTGTTTCAACTCCACTGCTGTCAATTTCTTCCCTGCCTTTCTTTTTTTTAACAATACTGTAATCACACTTTGCTTATCTTCAGATAGACAAGTACTTCGATCCGCTCCAGGGATCCGCCAGGAATTTCTTTACTTGGCGGGGTCTCACGACAAGCGAATTCTTTCGGCGGTGGGAAGAGGGGGGGAGGCCAAAATTATGGGAAGAGGCGGTCGGTCGCCCGTGCCCCCCCCCCCTTATCTACTCTAATACCTTACCACTCTGAAACGTGTCCGCATTCCCTGGAATTGCAGGGTGAACATCATTGTGTGTGCATAGTTTTCTAAAATTTGTTGGGGCGCATACATGTTTCGTCCTATAGCGAGTATTGATGAACGAAGTGCTGCCCCCTTCAGGTGGCGACTGCGACGGAGCCAACTCCGTCACTCCACTTATATAACGACCTCACCCCGCGTTCTTTTTTTTTTTTTTTGAAGAACCAGTGCTCTAAAGGTAATTTGCATATCGCAACTGCTGACTAGTTTGTACATCCATCCATATCGAATCCCGAATCCACTGAGAGGAGGACGCCTCCCATTGGTCTTGATAGAAAGGTTGTCAGGTAGCCAGAGAGCTGGGAAAATAACCATTCTATTGAATGTGCATTCAGAGTAGTTTCCGAAATCTCCGGTCTGCTGCGACAAAACACGCACGCTGCACTCTTAACACAAGGAGACCTGGTTTTTTTTTAGTTGCCCTATTTTCTGCGGTGCACATGAACAAACCTACTAACGAAGCTAATGGTAGAAACACAGTCTGCTACTTCCTTAGCTACGCTACGTAGTGCGTATTTGTGTAAAAAGCGACGTGCCTAAAATGCGCTCCCTTGTACCACCCCGCTCTTGCCTCACAGAGGACATAGTAGTGACTGTAAATCAACGAAGAAATTACATAGTATTTTAGGAAGTTACGGAAATACAGTACGGTATTGCCGTAGCGCTCCTGCTTTCTCGTTCGTTGGGCTTAAATCGCTACCATTTCCAATGACAGTGAATCACCCGAACGACAGGTTACTTGTTAACAATGCGTAGGCTGACAGGCAACAATGAGGCTTGAGAACCCCACAGTAATTTTCGAAATAGCTTTCGTGGTGTTGGGGTGCCTTCACTGGCTTTAGGGTTTGGGTACCTTCAACCCCAGATAATATTATTATTATTACTATTCACTGGAATTAGGACTGGCAAGCACAACGAGCGAGAAATGAGGAGCGCGGCGCTGTAACACCGTACCGTATTTGCGTACCGTATTTTCCTAACTTTCTCAGAGACTTCGATGTTTAATCCCGTCGCAAATCTTTCACGAACTTGCTCCTTCCGCCTTCAGGTCGAAGAGTGCCAACGAACCAACCTCAAGACCCTCGGCTGGCTGGGCGCAAATGATGACGACGAAGGCTTCGACTACGGCGCTGAGATTCGACTCTCGGTCGCTTACGGCGCCGCCTTCGGCCGAGACCAGAGCTTTTCGGCTGACCAGAGCCGGTTCTTCTTCCAGCGATTCGCACTGGCCCACTGCGCCCTCAACGCTACGGCCGCAGCAAGGATGAGCATTCAATATGCTGTGCGTCGTATGCCGCACTTTGCGAGAACGTTCAACTGCAAGCCAATGAAGTTCACGGCGTGCGACTAGTGCATCGCCAGCGCGGGCTTCGTGGATGGCGCATTTTCGCCATGAATGCCTGCTGTATAGATTTTGCCTTAGACAACACTGTTTGCAAATTGTGAGTGCCTCTCGTGTGACGCAATAGTTTCAAATTGGTGATTATTTTAAGCGAGACAATTAATAAACGTTACTGTCGATGCTTCGTATTTTTATGCCGTCGCACTGCCCGTCGCAGTGCCGAAAAATTTATAGTTTCCGCGAGTAATTGTAGGCGTCATATAGAATATCTAGCTTCAGAAAATATGTCTACGTGGTCGCTGTCAAGATGTGCTAACAAAAGGCCACAGCGTAAGCGCAGAAAAAACAAAAATATGCAATGAACATCGTCATTTCTCTTGTCATGGAGACGTTCCTAATTCTTTCCATGTTTGCACGCATGTAGCCTTTCACTAAAATCTGCCCATGCCAAGTGGCTGGAATTTGTCATTGCAAATACCACTATATTGTGTGTCATTGTTGACATGTGATTTTGCCATCTACCAAAAACATGTCGACCATATTTCGTGCCCCCGAATATCAAAAACTGTCACCGATGGCAGCAGTACATTTCGGAATAATTGATAGTGTATCTTGGGAAGCTGCAAGAAGTGCACCGTAAACCAGCATTATTATTATTATTATTATTATTATTATTATTATTATTATTATTATTATTATTATTATTATTATTATTATTATTATTATTATTATTATTATTATTATTGTTGTTGTTGTTGTTGTTGTTGTTGTTGTTGCGATGGATATTACCTTTAGAAATATTGCGAAAATATCGTTACTATATACTTGTATAAATAATTCATAACCACTTCTAGTGCCACGTTGTCAGTTGTAACTGTCTGCGTGCCTAGCCCTTATTTGCGTAATCCCGGCATTTTCGTTGCGTGTTCAAGTTGCATCTCGCACTACAATACATACAATGTAACACAAAACAATATTTTGCGTTATCATTCTGGCATCTCTAGCTCTCGCGCTTGCTCTTTGATTTCGGCAACTGATATGTTTTCTTTCGTGGTTGTTGTTTCTCTAATTTTTGACCTGCATTCCTGTACTCATGTTGACTCGGATTTTTTGTAGTCGTTGTAGTTTTTTTCGTGGAAAAAGGGCCTTTTCTGTCCATCGTGTAACAAAACTGCACCCTTATCAAGAGCTAGAGCTGTTCATGGGCATATTGAAGAAAAAAAAAGTGATCGAATAAATAAATGAATGAATGAATTAATCAAGAAATTATATTACCGTCCACTTAGCAGTCAAGTGGCGGCACATGTATTGATCGTTGCCATTGATTTCATCTTGCTTCCGTGTTTTAATTCTTCATTTTTCAAAGCTACATTATTAGCCATCTGGTCGTTATTCCCGCGTCTCCAATTTTTCCGAAAACTGGGCGTCCAGACATTATTCGTTGTCTGCGCACCGTGACTGTGTTTCAAAACATTCTCAAACAGCTTTTGTTTTATTTCCAGACTTCTCCTGTGGATCTTTATCATTACTTATTAAATATTTATATTTGTTAAATAAAAATCACCATGCCCCTGGCGCAAAGCATGTCCTTAAGTTATACCGAGTTCCAAAGTCAATTTTGTAGCTGTACCTTTCATTAATTTGACACCAAAGGCGGTGATACATTGGCACTTTTAGAGCTTAATAAATGAACCCCATACAGCAACTCTAAGCATGTACACAGCCTTAAAATGCCCCCCCCCCCCCCTCCACCAAATACGCAAAACACTTCATTAGTGGTGATTGTATGTATAGGGAACATGAGCACCGCACCAAGATAAACGCAAGATAAGCGCAACCATCAAACAATTGTACGCGCGTTCACTATATAGACGCTTGCGAAAAAAAAAAAAAAATGTCACGGCCGTTTATATCGAGAGGATAAGGCGCGCACACAAACCGGACACTAAAAGAAAGACGCAAACAACACAGGCGCTGACACGCAACGTCGATTTACTGGCAAGGAAACATTACATATAAAAGTCACAACTGTCACGTGATCTGGCTATTCCCGGCCAGGGAAGCATGAAAAAGCGAAATATACGATGTGTACAAGTAGCCAGATCATGTGACAGTTGTGACTATAAGCATTCCTTTCCAATAAATCGTAGTTGGGAGTCAGCGCCTGCGTTGTTTGCGTCTTTCTCCTTGTGTCCGTGTTAGCGTGCGCGCCGTTTCCTGTCAAAATGAACAAGTACCAACTAGCCCATTTAGCTGTGTCATGGCCGTTTCGTGGCATTTTTGGAGTGAAGCACAAGCACTCTGTCCCTGCTGCTTCTTCGACTACATACTAGCCGTTTGATGTGATCGACTCTACGTTCAAAGTAATTTAAATAAGACGTAATACATAGCTTCCGCTCCGACTGCGAAATACAAGCCACGTTCGATAATTTTCGAGTCAGGCTGTGGGCTGGTGGCGCCATCTGTGCTAAAACCTTAAAACCTGCTCTTATGCGCCGGGGCTCAGAGATGCCCGTCATTCCCTGTTTCCGGCCTTTCTTTCTCAGCATTGCAGCTCCCGCGGACGCGGATGCAGCATGAAGGAAGGAATTCCTCCCTGTAGGATGCAGTCTCCACTGATCTCGGAGCCCTCTGAATATAGGACGCGTTAGGTTAGGTAAGATTAGACACCATGCAGAGGCGTATAACCATCAATTTTTTCGGGGCGGGGGGAGGGGCGGTTAACCATGTGTTCATGCGTGCATTTTTATGCGTGCGTGTATATCAAAGCAAGCAAAAGTTAACAAATTGAGAGGGTTTGACCCCCCCCCCTCCTATTCCCCTAGCTACATCATGCGAATTTATCCGCCATTCAGACCTATGTAATACAAGTTCTTTGAGCCCGTCAAAAAACGTTTCCGTGTAGCCTTCAGAATACTATCTAGCCACCTTGTTTGTGTCCGATCTCGTTTTTAAAGAGCAGCTTTCTATGTCTCACTGATATCACTGATATTCGTCCATGGGCGCCGAAAACGCACTTGCGTTTTCCAACTTGCGTACACTATAGCCACTTGCGTACGCCAGAGAAGAATGGCGCACGACACACGTATCGTAGAACGCTAGAGTTTACGCTCGCATTTGTAGCGATAAGAGCGATGGGAACTACAACACCGTGCTACCCAGACGAAGTGTACATATCTTTATTGCATTACGCGCACCGCGCAACGCATTCCAGGCCGTCACCATGGGCTGGCCGCAGGTGCAGCGCACGGCAGAAAATGAGACAGCCATACGCGAACGAAGGCGCGAGCGGTATCGCGCCCGTAGCTAGACTACGTTAGGCCATGCAAGATCATTGGCGTAGTGTTTACAAGCAGGTTGTGTCACGTTAGGATGGCAGAGCCTCTGACCGTCTATCACACCCATCACAAAGCAATACTGTGCAAGTGTACAGGACCTTCAAAGTGTCAGTGTGTGCGGGTAACAACGGCTACATGATCTAAAATAAACGCTGTGCAAATTATCCAAATGTCTTCATTCAACTTCAACGTTAAATACAATCCTAAACAAGCAATCAAATCACATATACATCTCATCGGGTCGCTCCGCATTTCTCGAGTTCGTTGCGTGGTCGTCGAGTTTGGACTTTGACATTGATTCAATTTACTTGGGAGAAAGCTTCCCGTTCAACCATCTTTCTTCAAGAAAGGAGCTTTGATGCATCAATGCGTCAGCATTTCTATATAGAGTCGGAGTAAACTTTCCTTCCGTCCGTCCGTTCCTCTGAAACGTAACACAATCGTCTTTAAAAAGAACAGAATGAATAAAACTAATTTTTTGCATGGGTTTGAGTCCAGTGTGTGTTAATTTCTGGTGCTCAACTTAAAATGATTGTTGACCAACTAGCACAACAAACTGTTCTTTGACAGTATATATGACATGACACCATAATCGTGCAATCATGACGAACAATGCACGTTGGTTATTGAACAAAGGTGCGTTTTTCACGTTATGAAAGGGTCAAGTTGAACTCTTGGTTAGAGTCAACGGCACGCGAAGGCGACGAGATGAGATTCGGACAAACCCCAGTATGACGAGCGTTGTGCGGATCTGTGGCGCCATCTAGTTATGGCGCCCCGAAACACCTCGCGGGCACGAATTTCAAACATATATTTCGGACCTCTCCTAAAGAAGTACTGACACGAACTTTAAATATTTTCGCGTTGTCGCTCCAAACCCTAAAAGTTTAGAACCCTAAAAAGTATATTATGGTGCCTGGGAATGCGTTGAAGCTACGTTTATTAGCGCTACATTAAAAAGGCACTTCCGGTTTTGATATCGAGGTGGCGGCTTCTCAGTGACGTGTCATGGCTGTGTGACGTCACGGGGAGACAGTAACTCGCAACGTACTAGTGCCAGATCCGTCATCTGCTCCTGGTGCACGTAAACAACGATGAGTGAATTGTCGTCCAGCAACCCTGACAGTTATTTCTACGATTTAGGCTGCATTCAGGACGCAGAGTTCGCAAACTTAACGGAACTGTGTTAAAAATGTGTTGACTCGTCGCGACAATGTCCATTGTGGTGGGGCTGGCTTGCTGATGTTCAGCGACGAAAACTTTACAATCAAAGTAAAATATTTTATACGTGTCTGACTCCGGTGTGTGGAGAGTGTTCATACTGCACATCAAGAAAACGAAAAACGTCCCTTTTACGCTGTCTCAATATCGTGTCAGCACTAGCTTAAAGAAATGTGCGGAAAGAGCCTGACTTGCTTTTCGTGCGTATTATGAGGAACGCGAAATACCACTGGACGGGAAAATCGGAGTCACCAGAGTGCTTTAAAGGGACACTAAAGGAAAATAATTTATGTCCGAGTGAAAGCTCAATGTATGACAACGTGTAAAACGCCAATATTATCAACAGCAGTGCCCTACTTACCGAGAAATCAAGCTAAATGTATCGCACGATGAGCGCCACGAGCGGCACATTTTAGAAATGATCCCGGTGACGTGAGAGTTCGACTACAATTAATCACTGGTTATCAAACTAGCTGCAATAAAAAAAAAAAAACCTTCCGTGCATCACGAGACGTAATAAAATGCTGCTTGTTCGTTTTTGTTTGGTTCATGAAAAAAAAAAAAAAAAACCTCTCTGGCGTTGCGATGGAGAACGGCGCGCGAGGTTCAAAGGTTCCGTTTTCGCCGAACTGCGCTTCGCCCGGCACTCTGCTTCGCTCACGCGGTCGCGTCTCAGTGGTAGTTTCGGTATCGCCTACTGCCGCGTATGTTTTGCGCGCTCGTGAAAGTCGCTCTGAAAGAAAGTTCGACAAAATGCCGCATGCATGTGATGTTGATGGATGCCCGTGCACGCCGCCGCGCAGTAAAGGCGCGGCGGCGTGCACGGCAGCAGTGACGTGAGAAACACCGCTTACAGGCGGGTGATTTGAAGTGTACTAACGCGATGCGGACCACCAAAACGTGATTTTATTTCAAAATAAGCACTTTCTCGGCACAAAAGTAGCACTACGAGGTTTCTGGACAGTTATTTCAACAATCAACGTCGACTTAATATTTACCTTTAGTGTCCCTTTAAGGTAGGTCACCACCTTCAAAAAATCATTTTAAAATGATTTTTTTATTCAACATTTTCAAGCTCCTTGTCTATTCAAGAATATTTAGCAAAAAGAATTAGGTTGTTATCTTGAGCTGTTTCAAAGTTATGACCATTTTTCCAACCCCTCTTAGACGCATTCGAAACCGAAACTGAAGGTTTCTGATTCCACAACACCTGCCATGTCGTCATAAATGTTCTTCCTTATAAATATTACGTAATGCTAAGTTGTCTAAGTACATTCTAAAGCTTGTGGGGCATGATGCTTACGATTTATTTGAAATTTTCCACGACACGGCTTCGGCACTCTGTTGTTTAGGTTGCGCGCGTTTTCGCTCGGCTGTCAGTGCTTTTTCGTACACCCCTTCGAGCTTTTGTACTTCCCTTTCAGGGGAGATGCGGGTCGAAAAACGCGAGTTTTCTAAAAAATTCTCGATTTTTTGTTTTCACCTGTTTTGTTAAGATTAGTACCTCTACTATTCTGAAAAAAAAAAATCAATGCCGAGACTCAACTGGAAACGCTTTAAAATTGCGTCTAAAGAGCACAAGGTGGCTGTCAAAAGGCCGAAAGTGTGTCATCTTCGAGCACCTTGCCGCCGCTCGCCATTGTTGACCGCATGAGGCGAAGAGCCGAGCCTCACTGTTCAAATAACGACGGTTTCCCGCGCTGCTGCAGCGCAAGAAATAATAAAGAGACGCACGCTTTTGCCGCCTTTTTCGAGCGCCTCGACTGGCTTTAAATCACGTGGTACGGATCGGGAGCCGCCATTGGCCGCTGCGCGCCTGTGTGTGCTGTGAAGCCTACTTGCAGGATCCGTGTCTCTTCGAGCAGCGCAGCTGAACAACGCTTTTCTCGAGTGCTTATCCGTTATGGACGAAGAAAGCCGTAGGAAGCGCGGTCACCGGCCTGTGAAGTTTCACGCGGCGCACAAATTTCGAGGACGCCGGCGTAAATCAGCCGAACACTCAAACCACGAAAAGAGCGTCTGCTGCCGCAAGGCGTAGTGGCAGTGACGCCGATGCGTCCGACGAGTTTGCCGCGGCATTCGAATATGTGAGTGCCTCCTAGAAAAAGATCGGACTCTTCGAAGACGAAGAAAAATCACAGGACGACGAGTCTTCGTTGATTGCTGATATGACAGCACTGAACATGTTGGTTTAATCGACAGCACTCCAGTTTTGAACGTGTTCTGGAAGAGCTTGGCGTGCTCCCGCCTCATGATCTGGTTGCTCTTGGCACATCACGGGACAGCACACGCCAGAAAAAAATGTCTCAAAAACTAACAGGAGAAGCAGGGGCTCGTCGGCGTGCGCTGAAGAAAAAATCTCTTGTCGAGGAGTCAGCTCGAAAGAGCTGTGAGGGCCAAACCTATGGTACTGGCGCATTTTAATGCCAGTGGCCACTACAAGGAGGATTGCTCTTTCTTGTGTACAAATTTAGTCGCATTCAATGACATCTTTGATAAATAAACATGCAATTTTGACTTTAAAACTCGTTTTTCTTAAAACGCAAATTTTGCCATTTTTGTCAATGTGCCCCTCCTTTTTCGGGTACTTCTGGTGCTCAGATCTGCATGAAATTTTTCCCAAATTTTTTTCCAAAGTACGTTAAATGCATTTATCTTGTTTAAGTTTCAATATTCTTATTATATAATAAAAAAAAGTTATGTAAACTTTTACTAGGGTAAGAGAAATATGAACTTCCCACGTTAAAATTTTTCACGTCTAGTACATATTTTGTATGGACTTCCTAATTAGTTATTTGCATTGCACACTTTATTTGAAACATTATGAACTATCAATTGTAAAAAATTATTGAAGTTTAGGTCTGAAAAGAGGGGGGGGCAAAAGGCTTAAGTTTTTCACTTTGTCATGTTGCAGAACTAAAAGTATGCAACTTGCAAGAAAACTAATTATATATTTGAAATCAGCATAAAAAGTTCTATAAGCAGCTCAAGTTTCATTGCTCTAGGGTGAATATTAAAGAAAAAGTGTCTTCGAGTAGCATCTCCCCTTCATAGAATAAGTTATAGTGCTCCATGAAATATCGCAAAGCATAGGACGAAAACGAAGCATCAACGCAAGTTATGGAATCAATATACCAAGCAGGGAGTTGCTGTGGCGCACGTAGATGAGAGTTAGCTGGAGACTCAAAACGAGCTAGAAAAAATATGTGCTTCAGCTCGCTCAAAAGGAGGATGAGCCGCTTCAGAAGAGGTCCCCAGCTATGAACCTAGAGAATTTCAGACATGTTCAATGTTTCTTTATTATATGGACATTCAAAGCAAATCTTTGAAGCCATTTTACTCAAAACATCATTTTTTGCATCATAAACACACGGAAACAGTGATAACTTTCCATCTGATAAACATCTTCACGTAAAATTTTGCGTACTATTTCTTTGTAGGTTGAGGTGTGCATTACAGCAGAGTTGTTGAAAACGAGCAGTAACTTTTTGTACTTCGGCCAATTTTGTGCAAAACAAAAGCTGTCAAACATAAACTTTTTCAGTCTTTTTACGATAACGCGCCTTAGCTTAGAGATGTGTTGATCATGGAGGTTAGACGCACAGGATTGTATCCTCACTACGTACCTGCCTAGTTGCGTTCCAATCGCACCAACCATTTTGTAGTTATGACTGTTGGTGCATCATACATATTTTGGCACATTTTAACATTTACATATTTTGTTTTTTACATTTTCAGCAGTTTCATCATTCTAAAGTTTCAATTTATATCAGCCCTACAAGCCAAAGTCATAATTACAACTTTTGGACTGCAACTGTAAAAATTTTTCCCGATGTTGGTGACCTACCTTAACCTACTTTAATACTGTAACAAAAGAAACTAATATAGCAAACATATCATAAAAGTCAAGTTCAAATGTAGTAACGAAAACAGCCTGAAATGTTCCTGTAGCAGCTTGAAGGTCATTGTGAGACAGGCAGTTTGTCTCAGAGGTTGGGGCAATATGCGACATTTATGAACTGTTCAAAATATTTAAAATTTTGCAATCTTACGTGACAAGTTAGCTTTTCAAATTTGCTGCGAGGGTGGCCAGAAACATGTCAAATGCTGCTGTAATATTTATTTCTATGTGCCTTGCAAAAAATTTAAAAATCTGCAAAAGCCGATCGTAAGCATGCGACGACACACCTTGAAAAACGAAACGCCATAATCTGAAAGTATTGCTCGGAAACAAGACAGTTACCTAAGCTGGACGAAAATTGTATGTGATGACGTTTGTAGAGCAGCCCTGCCTCCTTTTGTAGTACTTGCAAAAAGCCAAATTTGAACTAAGCATAAATTTGCTCAAAACGTGATGCAGTTACTTTGCTAGTGAATCAGCGGAAAGGCATAATCAGCATCAAGAATAATGCTTGTGCGAAATGACTTCCTTGATTTCACCATTGCCCTGCTTCAACATAAAATGTTTCTACAAATTTCGGAGAAAGGTCATATGTCTAATAGGCATTGACTATAATACCTATAATTATTGTGCGATCACTTGCTAAATTTACTTCAAAGTTGAGATAGAGGCAGGAAAAATTGGGGGGACGCTTAAGCTTCGCCTTTAAGAGTTGAACGCGATAGGTATATCCTGCCCCTAGTGCGCACTTCGAACACTACGAGTGTTTAACAGAATGCGCGCACTAAGGTGTGTGCCTTATGTAATGGGTAGCATGCTTTAAACCAGGGGCAATTATGCGCAAGAAACTTTTTCGAAGTTGCGATGCACCCACTACGTGGTCTTAAAGGAATACGCGCAGTAATGTGCCTTCTGTAATGGGTGGCTGTCTTTAAACCACAAAGTCGTTATGATAATGACATGGTGTGACGCCCGATGACAATGTACGCTTGTACCACGCAATATTACTGCGATATTGAATATCGTACTGTGACACCTGTATACAGGACGCGTATTTTCGGGAAGCATGAAAGTTACTTTCAGTGCAGCTCCAAGCAGAGGCGTGGCTGTGTGGTAGAACACCTGCTTGCCACGCAGACGGCCTGGGTTCGATCCTCACTTGGACCGAACATTTTTATTATTTATTTTATTTGCAGCTTTTTCGATTTTTCGGTCACGGACAAGATGATGATTTTTCGCTCACAACCAACGGTGCCGACGCCGACGGCGGAATTTCTGCGATACGAGCTCTTTAACGCTATCGCGTTAATAGTTAGCAGTTTTTTGTTGTGTTACAAGTGTATGAGCGTAGTTTCATATGCATTAATTGCTAAACTATTACAATTGCGCCCCTTTGGGGCGAGGTCGAATCAACTTGAACACAACATACGAGAGGCGCAGAATCATGGTGATGAGATATGATAATGCGTGAAGTAAGTGCGAAATGAACTTACCAATTTCCCTTAAGAATACTTAAATGGACAGACAACTCCGCACAACACGAATTAATATAACCCCATTAATGGAAAGATTGTCTATCACATTGGGTAAAATGAACCCTGTTTTTCTCTTCTGACGTGTATTTATATTTTTATTTCTTCACGAGGATGCAAAAGATATCGACCACGTGACCTACTCACCAACACGGTTAATTGTCTTTTTATTAGTATTGGAATGTGGAAGCCTTTTTTTTCGGTTATAATCCATTGTAACTTCGTTTGTAGTGAACACAGAAGTGGCGCCGCCTTCGCTTGTCGTGTCATCCTATGGGCATGAAGGGCACTGCAGCATGAAAGGTGTTGGCTGAGGGACTAGTGGCCCCTGTCGAAGAGTTGGAGAAGTACCAGGAGTGTAGCTCGCGAGGCGGCAAAGGGGCGTCGCGCGATGACGAGCGTTCTGAAAATAAGTTCTGGCTATTTTTTATTACCAAAAATAGCTGAAACTGTCAAAATGAAGGCGGCTAACCACGGTTGCACTCACTATATATACAATGAAAGCAGAACGTTGAGCGGAATGAACAGCTTGCGAGGATGGTTATCGGCGTCGCTGTCGGTTCTCAGCGTTGCTGGAGGAGGCACTCTTACTTCTCTTTAGTAGCTTATCAGATAAAAAATTCTGCTCACAAAATATCCGCACACTTTTGGAATCAACCGCCGCAGATGTAACCTCTCCCGAGCGGAAGCATTCCGTTGCGAGCACTGTTAAAAACTGGATCCATACAGATCGGATGTCAGTTTCTTAAAAGAAAAGTGCCAGGCAGTTCACACATATCGAATATAATAGGAGACAGAAATAGAACTCATTGGGAGGATTCTATTCATAGGAGTAGGGCAAGGTGCATATTTAATAACAGAAACGGCATGAAACATGTTAAGCAGGAATCTGTTAAATAGCATCAATGCAGAACCAGTTATATGTCACAGTACTCTAATTTACAAAACAATAAATGGCCAATGGTGTCAACTGCTTTTGAAAGAGAAACGAGATACACAGCGATCCTGTCATTATCAATAAATGGTTTAATATGGTCAGTGAGACACGTAATTGCTGCAGCAGGGGGAAGATCGGCGCTAAAAACATATGTTAAGAGAGTGCGTTAACCTTACTGAAATCCTTCCCCCGATTTTGATCACCTTTTCCAAAATTTTCACGAGGAAAGGAAGCGCTGATATGGGCCTATCATTTGTATAAGTCTTAGTATAAAGGGGTTGACCTCACAGAAATCATTTCAAATCACCATATACCTGCATCGTCACTACAAATATCGGATAACACAAAAACGAGTGCCATACTAATGAGGGGTGAAGATTGCTATTTTCTGAGTAATTGGAAATATACTGATACTCGAATGTATGTACTCCTATATATATGTATATTTGCTTGCTCCTTGTGTCGCCTCTTCATTCGTAACTTTCTAATGAAGTGCATCTACATACATGGCGATGGACAGCATGATATTAATGAGGTTTTCTTGCTACAGAGCGCCAAAACAAGCGAGTTGTAACAAGTGCATAGCAGCAGCTCACAAGCAAATATGAACAAAAATATAGGAGGACGTGATATGCTCTGGCATTATTTTCTACACGTGTTCGCACTATTTTGTGCGCTGCTACTATAAAGCGCGCACGCACGCACGCACGCACGCACGCACGCACACGCACACACACACACACACACACACACACACACACACACACACACACACACACACACACACACACACGCACACACACACACACACACACACGCGCGCACACACACACACACACACACACACACGCGCGCGCACACACACACACACACACACACACACACACACACACACACACACACGTAATGCACTATAACGCTGATTTGAGTTTTTGTGTTCTTCAGCTTTTCTATTTTCCATATACTTTTGAACACGAAACACAATATACCCTCCTGTGTTCGTTTTATAGGCCTGTTCACAGAATTCAAAATCATGTTTGGTCGGCAAGTTGCAATGCTGTATGGTCGAAGCATATTTCTAAATACGTGTACATTAGTGAACTAACCGATATTTTATTGCGATCTGCCTACAAAGATGGTCTAACCACATACGTGCGCTGATGCCGATGACTGTGCAGTCTAACAACACGGTAGAATCCATATGGTGGCACCGTCTTCATGGTGACACGGTACCACAGCGCGGTGGCACCGGTGGTGTCGTCGCGTTAGAGCAGCGGACCAGTGCAAGTACAGGTGCCATTGGTACAAATTGTACCGGCGCCGACAAGTGCACACTGACTGAATCTTTCTTATTTAGCTTATATCTTTTAACTTCTCCCTTTTAAGTCCTCTCAACATAAGTAGCTAAGCAGCACCACCAGCACCATGTCTTCCATTCTTACGTGTTCTTCCATCACTACCGCATTCGTCGGTGCGTGAATAATACCATGAGACATACTTCAAAAATGCATTTATTCCAGACTTCTAACGCATGCGCAACCTGCGCAACAAGGTGCACATCAACAATATTACTGACATCATATGGCGAAAGTAGGCGTGGTGTTTCACCGAGGCTCCTGTCGATCACGTGGCTGACCTATTCATTCGCAGCTGCACGGAAAGCACCTTGGTCGTCCTCGTCCCTGCGAACATTTTAAGAATGGCTCGAACATTTTTGGTACTTACGATGAGCTCTTTACAGAAGCCTACGACGGTTCATTTAAGCACGAAATAATGCTTGATTTTTTTTATAGAGAAGTACAACTTGATGAGCCGATTACTCGTGGCAATGCGGGTCGACGTTATCAAATTCGTTACAAGTGACGGGAGATCACGCTTTTAAACTATACATGTTCAGCAATTTCTGCTCATGATTTTCTAGCTTACATATTGGCTAATTTAATGGACATACCAAACGCTCAAAATCAACAACTGTCATCTTCAGACGCAAGTCAAACAAAAAGACTAGTGCGTTATTGTGGTATTGCCTCAGTATAGGTGAAAATTTCATAATGCCTAATATTAGCGGAAGCTTCGCTATAATATTGTTGTGAATGACGCCATTCAGAAGTTCACAGTGAGAATAAATATTTGCACTCCTTAACTATATCAACTATTGCATTGAGGTGCATGTAATCGCTTGCCAAATAGAGCTTAATTAAAGGGGTGGTGCCACCAAATTTGTGGTTTGCGCGTTCTTTGCTGTAAGCGTTTCCTACAGCTCCAGGAAGCATGATACACGCACCAAGATTCATGTATTCTCGCTAAATAATTGATATCGCTGTTTTATGTGGACAACTTTCGGTTTCAGTTTCTGGGCGCCGAGGTTGGGCAGTGACGCAGCAGTGTAGGGGGCTTGGTCACGTGACCACACAAGGCTGTGACGCACATAGCCAGGAAGCGATCGAAACTCGGCGTGTGATGCAGCAACCGATGCTTTGCCGGTACTTCACTTCCTCCGTGGCCGGTACGTACGTTGCAAAGGTGGTGGAGGTCCGGTGGTCATTCACGTCACTACAGGAGATCTGGAGGGACGTCACTACAACTTTCGTTGCCCCTCCTATAGAGCTACGTCGGTGTTGGCGCGCTAGCGATTGGTCTCGATCGGGAGAATGGGCATTTATGTACGCTTTAGAAGTGAATTGAAATATATTATAAACATTTGCTGTGTCCGACCCTTCGTTTGGCCTGTCCTTGCATACAGAGGAAACCCACAACAGGCTTGTTATAGCCTCGAAATTTGATGGCGCCACCCCTTTAATGAAATACTACGCAAACTGTAAGGTATGGAAAAAGAAGGTAACCTATGCCCTACAAGCGTGGATGATAATCTGCAGGGCGCAGGAAGGCGTCTCGTTAAGCCTAAGAAACATAAGCATATGTCACTCGTCTTTATATACGTGTGGTGTCCCCTGGAGTGGACAGCGACTCGAAATCACGCAGCACGCGGGCGTAAGAAGTAGTATACGTAAAGAACCTTTCATAAGTTCCTACAACGGAGTAGGTGCCATAGCCTGCGGTGGGATGTAGCCGACGTAAAGAAGGCGAAATGATTCGCTGTCAAAAGTCAACGACACCCTCGTTTCATGAAATCGTTTCAGTCAAAATACCAATGCATACGTGGCGTTTTTTTTTTTTCTGAAAGAGCCAAATGCACTTTAACTGAAACTGAAAAAAGGCACTTTTTTGCTACTGCTAATACGGTCGGGCCTGCTCCAACAATTTCTTGCCAGTGTGTTCCTGTCCCCTAAATACTTCAAATCTATATTGCGGCTAAAATCTATACAGCCCGCTATCGTCGCTATTTAGGAATAAAGTTTGTATTTGGCTCTTACAGATTGGAAGATTTCATTTGGGCTTCAATTAGCTCGTAAAAAAAGTCTAAAACTATTCGAATGTTCGGTATAGAAATATTCTGCAATAAAATTAACATCATGCATCCTTGGGTTTCCTAGGTGCCGTCCTTCGTCGCATGGGCGTAATGGCGATGACTAGACTTGAAGAGCGAGTAGTCCTTCGTGGCAAAAGGCGCACTATTCTGGACTGTCAGCATCGTTGTCTTGTTCTTGGCATCTATTGAAGGTCTTGAAACGTGCTCCAGCTCTTCTTCTTCTTCTGAGCCCGTTATACGCCGTGCCGTTTCGTATCACTTCTTCAAGGAATAGATCGGTGCCCAATATCTTCATTTCATATATATTTGAATTCAAATATACCACCTTGGAGCGAAAGAAGGACATGATACTGTAGCGCTAAACTCGAAAAGAAACACTAAGAGGCAAAAATAACTAGTAAATTCGGTCTCTTAGTTTTTATATTCGAGTTTTTCTCTACAACATCATGTCCTTCAGTAAGTGCCAACTCGCCCTGGATAAACTAAACGTGCCGAACGTAAACACGATAGCGAAGCAACGAGGACACAAATGGAACGGATTGGATTAAACCATGTTGGTTGTTTCGGTCACGATTGTTGACGCAGCGCTGGTTTAATGAATGTGGCTCAGTTCGATTGAAAGAAATGCAGAATTTGGCTCATTTTTGATTAAAAACTGCATTTTGAGTTCCCGTTACAGTCAAGAATTGCCCTAATTTCGATTCCTACTGTTTTAAAAGTTAACGATACTTAGGCGTACTTTACACTCACGGGAAATTTAGCAGAGTTTCGGTTTCTGCATTTGGCTCGTCTTGAAAAAAAGAACGTCAGATATATGTCGAGGCTCACAGTCAGGTTGCTATGTATCAGCTAATATCCGTATATTACATTATAAAAGGCAGTACTACTTACTGCTGTTACAGCAGTGCTTTGGCTCATGATTATACGGTGACCCTTTTGTCCTTTCAATGAAAGAGCGCGCTACTTCACTGAATCTACAACAACGCTCTGATCTTCCACGTCTATCAGGAGGAAAGAATTGGAAAGACTCGAGAGCTGCGGTGTTTTTTTAGAATTCGCCTCTAGAGAACATTTTCTAGACGCTGTACTCTTCTCGCTTACGATGAAATAAAATACGCAGCAGATGCTGGCTTCTATGTAATGTTTGCTGCTTTCGGATTCCACGACTGTCACTCTCGTTTTGAGTGCTATGCATCTGCAACTTGAAATCAGCCAAATATGTACATAAATAGGGTATATTTTATGGTCGTATTTAAAGCTCCCAAAAATAGTGTGATATAAAAACTTGAACGCTTTGTAGCACAGACTCGCGTAGGAATGATAAGCCAAAAATAAGTACGCACTTGCTGGCTGCATCCTGCTCAGTAAAGTAATATTGAAGTACGGTAATATTGAAGCTTAATCGAATTACTAAAAATCTTGTTCCATAAGGCAACAAAGGTAGAAAATGCTTTACAATATACACACGAGAGTTAGTATTGTTGCATTAGCATGGGACCAAAATGTAAAAAATAAATATGGGTTTACTTTATCACGCTTTAAGCATACTATATAGGACTCAGTAAAAAGGCTGCCCTTTAGTAAGGTGAGGAAATGTTACAGGCTACTATTTTTAGCTGTCCTTTAGCATCTCATTAGCTAGCAAGAAGCCGGTCACAATTTTATTATATTGGCCATTAGTCATCCTTGGACAATTAATGTTATCGTCATTGCACAGGGTAATACACATTATCTGGATACAACAGCTTCGTACTGCTACTCACCACTCTTTGGCAGCCATCATTCCTTCGAACTTTGTCTCCGGTAGTGCCATCAGCATAACGCCACAAGTCAAACTTGTGAGTCCAATGATGAAGAGAGGCCAATATGGACCTATGAGGAGGGCCTGCAGTAGATCATAATTAAAGTACGGGAACCGTAGATAATAATTTTGTAATTAGATTCGCAAGACAAGTTCAAGGCGGGCAACATAATAAGGTCATAATAATTGTTGGGGTTTGACGCCACAAGACCATGATATGATTATGAGAGACGCCTTAGTGAAGGGCTCCGGAAATTTAGACTGCCTGAGGGCCACATAATAAAGTGGTCAACGTTTAGAGATATAAAACACTGGCGTGGATTACTTGTGCCTCGTTAAGGTTAGCATTCTTTTTCTTCCAGAACTAAAAACTCGGAAAGGATCAAGTATCTAGTCGGTAATCAACATAGTGGTCGAGAGTGAAATGTCACTAGAGGCAACATGTCCATATGGAGGCTAGCCGTCAGCAGCTGCCGTTCTGACAATACACAACCAGTGAAAAGACGAAGGCTATAAAATGATCACTCCAAACCTATATCCTCCTCTCACACGATGAAGTTTTGTTCGGCTTGCATTATCAATTCCAGCTGCATTAAACAGTTACTACGTCTTAATACAGGCGTGCACGAGTACAGCCGCCGATATGTTTAACTATCGTGCGTGAGCGGCGTCTTTTCTATGCGTCAGCGCCGCACGACGGAGCCGAGTTGCAAACAGGGCGAGTTTAAGCGCAAGATCACAAAGCTCGCTCAGCGGGGCCCGTCGTCTCCTACGCTATTCCTTCTTAAAGGGACCGTGCAATGGTTTTGGCAATTTTGTATAAACGCATTGAGCCGGTAAAGCCTAAGAATCATATGAAGATCGATTTAAGCTATCTGCGTCAACTGTGTAATTTTTTACAAGGCTTTAAAGAAGGGAATTACTGGTGATCGCAGCGGCTCAGCCGAAAGAGTTTTCAGCTTCTCGCGCCTTTTACACGTAGAATTTTTCCAATACACGTATCAACCAGCGACCGATCTGATTCGATATGCCTATTCCACGTCACTGAACCTCCCTGTGGGCAGCGAGCGTCGTCTGCCTGTGTTACAACGTGCTCCGTGTTGACGTGAGCTGAGCGACAGTGTTCATCTCGAGGTTTCTTTTCTTGGACACAATGAATTGCCCTAGCCGTGTTGTGAACCACATATCTAGCAATCGATGACGTGTAAAGCTGCGCCATCGTGTAATGCTTGTGGGGCATCTGGCAAGCGAAATCCCTTCTGCTCGTCGCTTCAATGAGCGTCGCGCTCTCGCTATCTGGTCCGCGGCACGATCCACGTGTCTGCGGCTGTAACTTCACCCCTGAATACACAACCACATTGCCGAGTTCACGCTTATCGGTGATCGTTCTTGAATTCTTTTTGTTTGTCCGCATGCTTTTGCAAGTTTTCGCCGTACAGGAGAATAAAATAAGTTCAGAATAACAGAGAGCTGAGCTAGTTGGTAAGTATTCATTCTAAAAAGACAGGGCGTGCAAACACGGACACAAGAAAGAAGTCGGGACACCACAAACGCCGACTAACAATTGAAGAGACGCACAACGGCTGAAAAGAAAGAAGGCACGAAAACTTATCTGCGCATGCCCATGCAACAGGCGAACCTATCAATCCGGCACGCGTGGCGGTCTCCGTGGAAGATAACTGCCTTCGGCTGAAAAGAAAGAAGGCACGAAAACTTATCTTCGCATGCCCATGCAACAGGCGAACCTATCAATCCGGCACACGTGGCGGTCTACGTGGAAGATAACTGTTAAGGCAGTTATCTTCCACGCAGACCGCCACGCGTGCCGGATTGATAGGTTCGCCTGTTGCATGAGCATGCGCAGATTTATCTTCTACGTAGACCGCCACGCGTGCCGGATTGATAGGTTCGCCTGTTGCATGGGCATGCGCAGATAAGTTTTCGTGCCTTCTTTATTTTCAGCCGTTGTGCGTCTCTTCAGTTGCTAGTCGGCGTTTGTGGTGTCCTGACTTCTTTCTTGTGTCCGTGTTTGCACGCCCTGTCTTTTTAGAAGGAAAAATAAGTTCAGCTGGTAGTGTGACGGCACCTGTCGGAGCAGATATCAACCACTCCGCCAGCTTCGTCTTTGTTGCCAGACGGAGTGCTGCCGGGCACACTGGGCCTCCTAGATTGCGCGCAACTTGTCGGGGCGCAATATCGGAGGCCATGACTGGGCGACGCTCAAAACATCAAGTGCGCTCATGAGAGCGCTGCGATCGCCAGCGATTCCGGCGTGTCCCCTGAGTTGAGGAGGCAAGGCAGTGGTGACAAGGAGGGTACAGATATAATCCGCCATTTTCACGACACCCTTGCACATTCGCTCTCCCCTGGCGGAAAAGTGCGAAACGCCTCCCCATCTCCGAGGCTTCGCTTCTGGCAATACCGGTTGTCCCGGCCCCTACCAAACCCTTACCAAAACGGCAGAGGGCAGCACGCGATAATGAAAGAGGCGGATTGTCTGTGGCGCCCTTGGTACACGGTGCGTCGCTTAATTTGTGGTGCGAATGATTTGATGATGCTCTAGCCTAAACGCTGACAAAACATAAAGAAAAACGCTTCAGGGTCCCTTTAAGGACGTCACCCCATATTAGCAAACTTCCGGCGAACAGACATCGTGAATAGTGAATAGACTTGCTCGTATTTTATTTTCCGAAGATGAACGTTGCAGCAAAAAAGAAAAAAAAATCGAGGAAATAACATTTTGAGATACGCCACACGCACCCACTCACGAGATAAGAAAAATGACGTGGTCCGTCTGAAATGCGCTGATATGGGGGTTACGTCCATAAGAAGGAACCTCCAAGCATACGATGGGCCCAGCTCAGCTAGCTTTCTGGGCATGCGCTTACCCTCGCCTTGTTTGCAACTTGGTTCCGTCATATGGTGTATCGCCGAAACAAAACTAAAGGATGCTGGCGGTGCTGTTGCGCATTCAAGAGCCACAATACGTAGAAATGAGGGAGGACGTATCCTTCTATGTTTTTCCTTCTAAAACATATGAATAGGAACGGATGCGGCGTTGCATCCTGGCAGTCAGGCGAGCACAGTATGTTCTGCTCTTGCTCTCCTGTCTAGTGGCGTCAGGCTGGTTTCTAAACCGAATTGCGCAAGCGTCTGCTAGATTTATTCGATAGTGAGGGCCACCAGTTCAAACCGGGGCCAACGAGCAGAATTTAATCGGTGTTTTGTCGTAATTAAAACATATTATGCAGCATGCGGCAACAATCTTTTCATCTGACCACCACCAAGCTCCTGATGCCACCGCTTACAGTGAACATGATACGATAGGCAGGTAGTCTACATTATTTGCAAACAGTTACGCAGAAGGAAAGCTGTCTGACTACGAGATGCGTACGGGGGCACGTTCGCCGAAGCCGCTGAACTTTTATGAGAAATACGCACGCGATTGATGCCTCTGTTGAACTTCAGTTGTGATACAGACAGAGTTTTTGTTACGAACAAAGCAGCGGACTACTAGAAGCTTAACTTTCTGGAGTCAGCCGATGCGGTAAAGCGTTTTTATGCATTGGCTGCCGCGGCGAAGTGACATCGCAATTTATGCCTCGCTAGAAAAGGGTCAAACATCTTGGATTTTTACTCGCCGTTTATTTCGCCTAACGAACTGTGTTAGTTTTTTCGCTTGCCTGTGTCTGCTAGAATGAACGTGTTTGATCAACATCGACAATTGCTGGCATTTTACGTGCCAAACAGGGTATGATTATGAGGCACGCCGTAGTGTGGGAATCAGGATTATTTCTGACAGCTTGGGGTCCTTTAATCTGCACATAAATCTCAGTACGCGGGTTCGCTTTGTATTTGAACCCCATAGAAATGCGGCCACCGTGGCCGGGAATCTATCCCGCGCCCTCGAGCATAACAGCGCGACACCATACATGCTATGCTAGCACGGTGGTTTGCTTGATCGACGTCCGCGTGCATACATACCACGGGCTGGGCATACAAACCACGGCAGAAAAACGTTGACGCAGCTACCCCTTTCCTCTTACCTTTTTTTTTTTTTACTGCAGTAGTGGGCAGCTGGTATCGACGCAGCACGTACTTATCAATGGAGGCTTGTGAGCCTGCACTAGCTTGACACAAATCCCTGGACGCAAACAGAAAATGGTGACGACGGAGTCGCCACCACGACACAGCATATCTCTTCGACGCCGTATGCACAAACATAGTCTGCTTCGCAGGGATTCTCTCCGTCTTCCAGTGCTTTCCTGAGAAAGTGGCCTTCACACAAAGTTTTTTTTCTAAACCATAGAGCAGTATTACTGGCGCGAGCTGTTCGCGCCAAAATGAAGCGCGGGAACGGCGCACGCGCGTGCGCTCACCGCTAACAGTGCGGCCGGTCGTCTGAGCGCGAGCGGCATGGCCTCCGAGATTAGCCGGCGGCGCGGAGGCCGTGCTAGCGGCTGAGTTATGTCGCGACTCCCCGCCAGGCGCTCTTTTGCGGCGTGCCACCTATCCAGCGCTGGTCTCCCATATAGTTAAACATTAGGCGGCTGCATATAATTTGCTCTTCGGTCTATACGCCTCATCCAAGAAAATATACAGCTTTAAAGGGGCCCTGCAACACTTTTTGAGCAGGGTCAAAAAGCGCTGCCAATCGGTAGTCGAGGCTCCCGAGAACACGCGAGCCAAATATTATAGCGAAGCGAGCGGCCTGGAATTTACAATAAATTCTTAAAGTCAGCTGAAAATCGCTCCCTCTTCTCTCGACAAATGATGTATTAGTCCGCAATATATGACGCGATTGTCGGCAGTTCCACCATTGGCTGATGTTTTAATCACGATAACACCCTCATTATTACCTTAGTTGTTAATTTTGAGTTCAATAAGTAGATAATATGTATGTTTATATTGTGTTATACCGTTAAAACACCGAACAAACATTAATATTAGCACTTCCGGTTTCACCGACAGCTCGTCTGCTCGTAGTTGCGTGGTTGCGTTTTCTTCACCATGTGCAGTGCCGAAATCGCAAATATTTCTGTGCTTTTGACCGTCGCTGATTGCCGTTGAGAGTGGCAGCTGTTCGAGTGTTGCCTCGTCAGCTGGAAACTGCATCGTCGACACGTTCTCACGACCGACCGAGGCAGCGGTGCAGCATTTCTCCGATAACAGTGCTGGCGCCGGCTAGTTTAGGATACCTGTGTTCGCTGTATGGCGAGAGTCCCGTTCGCTGTCTGTTCAGTATGTTGTCGAGCCGTACCTCGGCGTATCCTCCCCGTAGTCTCAGGTTCCCGAGAAACCGCGACACAGCAACCAAGCAGATTCGCATTTTCACGGTAGCTGCAGACAGCCGAGGGATGGGTCCGCGCCGGCCCGATGACCCACGATCCTTTCTTCTAGTCTGTAGTTCTTTGTTGTCAGCCCGCACTCGCTGTGCGCCCGCATTCGAAGAGCAAACAGCATCGAAGTACCGCCACTGGGAGAAGGGTGCACGCAGCTTTGCCGTGTTGAATACGATTCAAGCGCGAGCAGTGCGAAGAGGCGGTGTATCGGAGTGTGAGTCGAAACCCGTCTCAGCTGTCATTCGTTCCAAACGCGCACGCAAGTTTGCGTCCATGGTTGGCAGAGCGATGAAAACACTACGGCAGTTCGAGGTGCACACCCAACATTACGAAACCGACTCGCAGTTTTCAAGCACGCGCGATGCACGGTGCCATGGGCTCCGCGCCGCTCGACGACGACCGCGCGAGCCGACCGGATGTGGCGCCACAGACCACGTGGTTGTCGTGGTTGCGCCGAGACGCCAGAGAGAAAAAAATGAAAAAAATGACGCCGGCGCTGACGTCGCCTCCTCGCACCTCCGCCCTCCCTTCCTCCCTTCACGCCGCGCGCAGCTTTCCGCGCGCTCGCTGCGTTGAGTTAAGGGAGAGAGCTGCGGAACGTGACCTCTGTAATTTGGTAACACCACTTAGAATTGACGGATGAGAAAAATTTTTGCGGCATATGACTCGTGAAGAGTCATACGTCAATAATGAGACTATTCCAATATAACTAAGAAAGGTGTTGCAGGGCCCCTTTAAGAGAACTGCGCCTACCTATTAGGTACACTGCCTAGTTGCTCAGGCTTGCTGTCTCTGCTTCGAGTGAGAGCGCATAGCTCAGCCATACATTTTTTTTATTAAAGAAATTTCTCGTTAGGACTATTAGCGCACACCTGCAAAAGGCAAGTAATTGGAATTTAGAATAGCGATGACGTTTGCCCAATATTTCCTGAAATGACTTACTGCTGTGAAAAAGTAGGTAGACGAAAAAAACTTATCTACGCATGCTCACTAACGGCAGCGCCGAACGTCACTATGGCATGCATCTGGGTCTGGGCTCGAGATGCCTGTTCGCAGGACTCCGTAGTCTACCGGCACGTTACGGACGATTTCGGAGGCCAAGGGCCCCCAGCTTCAATTTTGGCGATCGCCACTGGAGGTGCTCTTCAGACATGGAAAAGGCCCATTTTCGTTCCATTTTAGCGAATGAGAAACAGATGTGATACAATTTTAAATGCTTCATGTTCACCGTATTTGTTTCAAACAATAAGTCACTTGAGAGATATGATTTTTGCATTCCCCTGCAAGTTCACAACGCTGTAGGTCGCACTGCGTTACTATATGACTGCAGAGAAGTGAAAGAGAACTCGCTGGCGTGAAATCACAAATCTTGTGGTCAAGGCAGAGGAAGTATCTAGCCGGGACCACCTGTTTTATGTCTGTGGAGATAGATGCCTGAAAGAATGTGCTGCTGAAGGTGCATCGACCGAGAAGAAAAAGAACATGGTTTCGCTTCCGAGCCGTCTTAGACGAGAGCGTAAGGGAGAGCGCGTCCTTTGTTTTTTCAGCAGACAAATAAACTCTTCAGGCTGGCCAAACGCTCCAATTAGGTATAAGGCAAGTTAGCGGTGTAGTGCCGTTTCCCTTTTGGTATTACCGCAGAATCTGGCGCAGAGCCGGCACTGCATACGATTAAGGTGCACTGCTATTAAACCTCAGCGCAGAAGGTTGCAGAGTAATTCACCTGCTTGCGCACGAAAGGTGCGACGAGCGCGCCGAGCTGGCCAGCAAGCATGGCTGAGCAGAAGCTGGGCGCCCGCAACGCAGAGGGGTACTGCTCGACGGTGAGCAGTGGCAGCTGCGCCGAAGCCACGTTGATCCCAGAGAGACACACCAGAGCCAGGACAGTCATCAGATCTTCAAAGTCTGCAGCGTTAACATCTCGTCAGACAGCTTCATCTGTAAAAGTCGTTTCTGTTACAGCAGAGCCTGCATGAGCTCGTTGAAGCGGGGAATCAATCAGTAGCAATATAGGGGCAAATGGGAGGAAGATGCATTAGCATTACGTTTAAATAGACTCAGTTACCATAAGTTACTTTGATAGCCAAAAGATAGGCCACAGAATACAAGCAGACTTTTTTCAAGATTATAGGCTGTTAGGTACCGTGGACCTAAAATAAATTTGCAAGCTTTTTCTTTACTTCAGCTCTTCTAATGCTAACGCATTACAAACCAACGAAGTGAACCTGCGCGAAGTCAGGCATGCAAAATATTGTGAACGAGCTGTACAAAAGATGATCATCATGGGATGAAGTCACCATATGATGTCATCATAACCTTAAAGATCATCAAAATTTGTGGCATCATCACATGACATTTTCCTGTGGTGAAAGGTGGGCCGATCGCGGAGGCAGTGCATAACTAGCTGAAGTGCAGAAAGTTTGCAGTGCCTCCGATCCTAGGCACTAAGAAAACCACGTTAGGTGCAGAAAGCTTTCGGACCGGGATGTTCAATAAATCGACTGGCGATACATCGAAGGCGTTTTCGCCTTCCATTCGTCTTCTGTGAAGGCATAAGACAGCCTGTGAGTTTTTCAGTTCGTGGCTTGAACTCGCTTTTTAATGCGAAGCATTTCTTTGGCACTTGGAGCGTTTTTATCTATCTATCTATCTATCTATCTATCTATCTATCTATCTATCTATCTATCTATCTATCTATCTATCTATCTATCTATCTATCTATCTATCTATCTATCTATCTATCTATCTATCTATCTATCTATCTATCTATCTATCTATCTATCTATCTATCTATCTATCTATCTATCTATCTATCTATCTATCTATCTATCTATCTAGCCGCCTACGTCTGGGTGCTCTCGTGATCGCCTCATTAAGTTGGTGTAAACCAAAATTGGCAGGAATGACGAATATGACTATCTGGTCATGACATGAAAAATGTGAAAATCCTGTCGCGCATGAAGTCAAACCCTTTGCTCCAGAGACGTGTCGCACATACCCGTTTACCACGGGCCGCAGTGTGCGGGTATGCGCCACAGGTGATTGACAGTTTCATCTACCCGGGAACGGCCAGAACAGACATAGGTATTTTAAATGCGAGAACGTTAAGAAACACCGACATCGGCAGCGTTGACTGGATTAATGTAAAGAAAGAAAATCAGGATACGAGCGGGAATTTTGAACCCTAGCATTTTGCGTGGCAATCAGGTATTCTACCACAGAGCCATGCAAGGTCCATAAAATGATTTGGACAAACAGCCTATGCAGGCGTAATGGCGGTGCAACGTCAATTGTGGTTCTGGTGCTGGCTATCTAATTTTACAAGAAAGCAATAAACACTACTCATGTGCTCTTACGATACAGGCGTCATATGCGATTAACGCCTGTGGTTCTATAGTGTTGGATCCGCTTTTTATAGCAGCCTAATAAACATTAGATTTTATTCCTATGATTCAGCAAGCTATATTAAAGCATTCATCGAACCCGGGGGAATATATTAACGGAAGTTACGTATGATATTGTCACGGGGTCGTGACGTCGACGAAGGTAGCAGTCGGCGCGTCCAGGATGAAACTTTTATTGCGATAGCAATTATATGGACAGTCTCGGCTCGATTTTGCCGTCGCCGTCGCCGCCGTCATGCAGCGTATATGTATAAGTATGTATATATTATCAAATTCCCAAATAAAACTAATTCAGAAAAATGCTTCCGAAGCGCGGAATTGAACCCGCGACCTCTCGTTCCGCAGCGCGTGGCGCTAACCACTACGCCAGAAAGCGCAGATCCTTCAGGTCGCCAACGGCGAGCGTTATATACACACCTTTTACCACTGGCAGGACTCGGAGACGGCAGCCGCTTATAAGCGTTTTTTCATTACCAGCGAGATGGCGCGAGGAGCGCGACGGGCGGATTTAAAAGTCGTCGGCGAGCTCGCTCGCTCGGTTCTTCTTATATTTGCGCAAGGAGAACCTTGCCCTTCCGCTGTCTCCTCGCGCGGTTTTCTCGTGGTGAGGGGAAGAGGGATGTTTCTAGCTTTCACCGTGATGTCCGCGCTCATGTTACGGAGCGTACGAAAGTCACTGGAGCTCAAGGGACGCCGCTAAACGAACAAGCAGAAGATGAGCGCGAACTATCAAGTGTCAATGCTCGACACTTAAAGCACGCTAGTTTCCTTCGCTGCTTCGGCCGCCTTTGCAACAGGAGCGCTGTTCAAACTGAGAGTATCCATTGCAGAGCCTCACTTCGTATAGCATTAGTTTCTTGCTATCGCATTCATTGCTTCGCCCTTGCGGTGAAACTGTGACTTTTATTGCGATAGCAATTATATGGACAGTCTCGGCTGGAAAATATCCGTCCCCGTCGCCGTCATTCACCGTATATGTATGTATATATATAGAAATGCCACAAAGAAAAATAATTAAGAAATTCTTTTCGACGCGCGGAATAGAACGGGCGACCTCTCGCTTTGCAGCCCGCCGCGTTAGACGTTAGGCCACGACAGCACCGTCTCTCAGCCTGCTAACGGCGAGCTATTTATATACACCATGTAATTCAGCATGCTTTCTTAGTGGCCACATAGATGGCACGACGTGCGCGCGTGTGGCGCGCTTTAAGGATCGTCGCCCCGCCCCTGCGAACGCCGTTGCTGTTCGCTCTACAGGGCGTCGTCGCTTTCGTGCGCTTATCTCAAGGAAAGAAGGGACGGCCGGTGGGGTGCTTCGCTTCGCTCGCTGCAGCGGCCGCGTTTGCGAAAGGAGCGCGCTGTTCAAACAGAAATAAGTAACAACTGTGACAATTAGTTCGCGCTTGTCTTGTGTGTACCTGTTCGTTCGTTTCGTGCGTCCTGCTTTATGTTTGAGCAGTGCGCTTCAAGTGTCAAGCTGTGACGCATTAGATCGCGCTCGTCCTGTGTGCGTTCTTTTCGTGCGTCCTTTGGGCTCGAGCGATGCGCTGGCAATTTCGAGCTGCTCTCCGTTCTTCGCGTTACATTACAATTTATTGCTATCGCAATCATTGCTTCGCCGTTGCGGCGAAACTGTGACATTTTTTATTTGGCCGAACTTGTGTCCGGGAAACGAAACGTCAAACTACAGCTACAACTACAGAATACAGGATATTCACTGTATCCTGATAGCGGCGAACAGAGCGTCGGCCGTCGATAAACTGCACATCACTGGGATGCGCCGTTTTTTATAAATCACGCATCGAACTTTCCAGCCTTATCACTGGTGGTCGCGCAAGATTTGGAATAATCTTGACTATTCGCGTCATGTGCGCAATCTTACCAAACTGATCTACTACAATCTGGACTCTTCCTAGACACCATGGCGTGCTTTGCGCAAGGCAGGAGCTACACGCGCAATGAGCCGGTAACAGAAAACATAGAAAGAAAGGAGCGTGTGTGGCAATATTCACATGACTGCACCATGAAGAGCACTTAGTTTTCATAATACTGACGTATGCACTCTGACGTGAGGGCCGACGTTACGTCGCATCATAACTTACCCTTTAAACGCCAGTGTTGCCGACGTGCCTGGTAAGCCCACGATGTGCACACAGCTACTACACTTACAAAAACGCGTCGATCCGCCTCGTAACGCTAAGATAAAAGCCACAAAACAGCATAGAAGTACTCGCTGACTGCTTGGCATCAAACCGATTCCCACAACGCGTGGGATCTGCCAAATTTTTCTTTAATACGGGGTTCTACTCACGCGCGACGTAGCTGGTGAGCACAGCCATGGCTCCGGTGGTGGCGAGGGCCATGGCAACCGACGAGCGTCGGCCCAGTGTCTCTGCGAGGAGGTAGGCGAGCACCAGCGTCGGGGGTCCCAGGGCGCCGCGCACGTCAAAGTTGAATATCATGTTGGTCATGCGAATGTACGACAGCACCACCGCGTAGTACACGTAGCCCATCGTAAACCTGTCAGGATAGCAACAGTGCGGTCATCCTACTTGTTACTGTGCGAATACAGCGCGAGAACAGTGTCATCCTGCCTATTCAATTGCGCAGTGTCAGCACCGTGTCAGTCGTTCTCTTTTGGTCCTGTCTGTAGCGATGTTTGGTTCTATTCTAAATCAGACCCGTTTACTGCTACTAAAAAGGCAATATGCTCATACTACTTCAAATATTTTTTTTTGTGGATATAATGCAGCTGCCTCTGCTACCTTTTACGAAAGGAAAGTGCGCTATGTTGCACAGGAAAGGCACCACACCGGAATAACATTGGTCCCGGGTGCATGAATCAGTCTTCAGCTCAGAGGTTTGCTTTCTGGCAATTCCGTGTGGATTTCCTCGTAGCATTGTGCTGCAAACAGGCGGTTGTCAATTTTTCCTTTCCACGGGGAGAGTAACAGCGAAACTAGGATGACGACTTTGCTTAGCTGAACATCGTGCGCACCGTTTATATTTTTTCGCCAATAATTTTGTTGGCGCACTGTATTCTCCAGTTTTACGCCATAGCCTAATATAATATTAATAACGGGTGTTTAACGTCCCAAAACCACGATATGATTATGAGGGACGCTGTAGTGGAGGGCTCCGGTAATTTCGACAGCCTGAGGTTCTTTAACGTGCACCTAAATCTAAGTACATGAGCCTCATACATTTTCGCTTCCATCGAAAATGCAGCCGCCGCAGACGGGATTCGATCCCGCGACCTTCTGGTCAGCAGTCGAGCGCCATAATCACTAGACCAACGTTGCGGGGCTCCCATATCCGAGCTGCAACCACTTAGACCTCTCAGAGAACCAAGTGATGGTAGCGGAAGCACATGCGCAGAAGTTACGAGGCACCCGAAATGATGTCTAGTCGTCAGTATGGGAATGACTACTTCATTTAATGTCCCATTTATCAAGAACTTCGAATTCTTAACTTCCCACATTAGTTTCTGGTCTTGTGTAAAGGATGACGGCTGATAGGTTTGTCAAAGCTAGAGCATACAAAGTGTGCCTTAGTGTATAACTGGTGCTGCAGAGGAATTTAAGTTCTCTAGTGAACGTTTGCGTTTTAGGCTCTGGGCATATCAATCATGCAATATTGAGTTCATTAGTGAATTCAAATCAGAGTTCACGATTATTACCAGGTAGTTAACAGGATTACGGTGGTCCATCGCCAGGTAGCCCAGAGAAGCCAGAACATCGGGCGCGCTTGCAGTTTAGGTGAGGTCACGTCCTGCAACATACGGAGTGTGAAGTTCAAAAACATTGGGCAGCACGTTGTCGTACACTCCAAAGAAAGGCAGCGAGTGAGGAAAGAGCGACGGCCCGGTTACGTTGCTCAATGAGAGCAGCGACATTTTCCTTTGCGCAAACTTTACACGTCGCGCCTTCTTTCACCAATTGCCAGTGGAAAAACGTTTCTCCTCAGCCAACGTAGTATCTATCTATCTATCTATCTATCTATCTATCTATCTATCTATCTATCTATCTATCTATCTATCTATCTATCTATCTATCTATCTATCTATCTATCTATCTATCTATCTATCTATCTATCTATCTATCTATCTATCTATCTATCTATCTATCTATCTATCTATCTATCTATCTATCTATCTATCTATCTATCTATCTATCTATCTATCTATCTATCTATCTATCTATCTATCTATCTATCTATCTATCTATCTATCTATCTATCTATCTCGGCCGCAGCGGTCGTATTTTCGATGGAGGCGAGAATGCTTGAAGTCCATCTACTTAAATTTCGGTGCACGTTAAAGAACTTCAGGAGGTCGTAATTTACGGAGCCCACCACTACGGCGTGCCTCAACGTAAACCTCAAGAATAATATCCATTATATTAGCTAGCTATCTAGCTAGCTTGCTTGCCGTCTACGATGCTATCGTGAAATTTTCGTTACCATTGTATACGCCAAAATTGGTAAGGAATTGAAATAATGTATATGACGAACATAAATGACAGACACATAATCGGCGCGTGAGGCCGACACTTCCGCTCACGTTGACTTTTGGCTGTAGGCGCTGGTAGCAATCTGCGCTTTGCGGTCGTTTTTTTTTTCATGGCCGCGCAAAGTGCGTCCTAACAGCCACCAGGTATTGATCACTTCGCCTTTATAATATTGTGGGCATTTTTGCCCAACAAATTCTGATCGAATTGTTGTAACGTATAGATTAGTTAAAACAGGGCACTCGTAGAAACAAGAGACACACACACAGAAAAAACGATCAGTATGCACGAGGCCTATTTTTAGTTCAGCGTCCGATCGGTAGCAAATGAAAATCACATTGAAAATTAAAACTTTTACTTTGAATAATTAGGTGCACTTTCCAGCTACGTCTTACCATAGTCACCGCTCCAACTGAAAAATTCGGCGTAGCGTGGTATACCAACATTCCTATAACCTCGTAATTAAATGCAGTCGTCTGCACTTTATCCAATTTTCTACGCTGGCCATAACCCCTTAGCGGGGCACTCTACTGTTCAGAGGGATGTATGCGTGCTCTGAAATGATAAGTGCGACCACACGCCATCAGCGCGACCATACTGTAAAGACATCGTGCAACACATGTGCGCGCAGCGTCTTCGGATTCATGCTGTGCGTTTTTTTTTCTTTTTTGTAACCGATCAGACATAAAGGAAAAAGCTCTCGTATATATGTTTAAATGTGGGACCTCACAATTTTTTGCGTGTTTTAGTTTTATTTTTGCTGATAAACGACTTACATTCTATATCAGGGGTCTCAAACTCACTTCAGCCAGTGGGCCGCGTGGTCACTAAATTGAGTTCCGAAATTGCCGGGGCAGTGAAGAAGATTGAAGTAAGGGGGCGCTTGAAGATGGCAGCTAACGTTACCATTTGTAAAAAAAAAAAAAAAAAGAGTAAACTTTCCCATATCTCCTATATGGGTCATTTCTGAAAATAAATTGGCGTCAGGATTTGTTAAACATCGATACCAGTGCGCAGATTGACTGAAATCCGGACGCCGGTTCTGTAATGTACAGTCTTTGTTGTGACTTCCTTTTCTTCGTCATTCGTCTAAAGATGACCAAACATCATCATTATGGATGCTCCTCACGAGCTAACGCGTGCTCACGTGGCAGCGCTGGCTCGCCCTCTTCTTTTCTTTTTTTTCTAGTTCCATTAAAGCGGTTCATCTTGCAAGACGTGTTTTTGGCTCGATGTTAACCGCGCCGCAGTTGGAAGGCTTAGAGGTCCAACACATGGTGCCGAAAACCCGGGACCTTTAGACACCGCTGACATCATCGACGCACGGAGCCGCGACAGCTAAGAAGACGCGGCGCTTGCGACCTCAGCGAGATTCCCCGACTGCGTGCGACAGAATGGAACGACAGCTTAGACGACGCAACAGCCTGCGGTCTCAACTCGATGTCCTGTTGGCCGAGGCGGAAGGCAACTTGCGAGAGAATCGAGAGGTCACGAAAGCTACTGTAAGTGTACTCCTCGATCGAATCAGCTCCTTTTACGGACAGATAGAGAAAGTTGATGAGGCGATTTTTGAAGAGACGCCAGACGACCTGTTAGACAGCGAGACGTTAGACGCTGGAAAATACCGTGACAAGGTTGTTACCCTGACAGCGAACCTACGCGTCAAACTGAATGAATGTCTGTCGCCTTCAACCCCAGGCCCTACTAACGTTATTCACCCGTTACCTTCCGGCAAGAGCAAGCTTCCGCAGCTAGAACTCCTAAAATTTGACGGGAACCGCAGACAGTGGCCGCGATTTTGGACCCAGTTTACATCAGCAGTTCACGACAACAGCGAGCTGAGCACAGCTGACAAGTTCAACTACTTGAGCAGTCTGGTGACCGGAGCAGCCGCCTCAGCTATATCGGTATTGCAAGCTACGGAAGAGTGCTATGCAGACGCCATTGAAATTTTAAAGAAGCGTTTTGGAGATGAACAGATCATCGTTCAAGATCATCTACAAGGTTTGCTGGACCTCAAACCAGTGTCATCATCAGCAGACGTCCATCAGCTGAGGAAACTGTACGACAAAGTACAGGTTCATATTCGAAGCCTCAAGGCGCTTGGCACGAACTCGGCAACTTATTGCACCATGCTGCGAGAAATCCTGTTTAGAGTTCTCCCGACTGACATGGTACTTCGGTTTCACGAGGCGCGCAAGGCATCATCATCAGCTGCAGCTTCTTCGAATGCAGAAGATAACGAGCTTCAAAAGCTTTTGGAATTCTTCGACCTTCAACTGACTTGTCGGGAAGCTGTGGCTGAACAAGAGATACACAGAAGTCGTCGCACACCAGAGAAAGGAGGATTAAAGCCCAGCCATCCACGAGACGTTTCCACGACAGCCGCTCTACACAGCTCAGCTAGTAGTCCGCAGAAGTGCCTGTTTTGCCGTTCCGAAAAACATTCTGCTGAAATTTGTGATACAAAGGAGATCAGCCTCTCGCTCAAAAAGGAGATGCTTACCAAAGCCGGAAGATGCTTCCGTTGTATAAAGCAGGGCCATTTGGCGAAAGATTGCAGAAGCCGGCTGAAATGTGGAAAGTGTGCGAGAAGGCACGCAACATCCGTTTGCGCATCGGAAGAGATCAGAAGCGACAAGGAGAAGGTGCTATCTGCATCGGTCAATCTAATCTCCAAGCAGCCAAGCTCAGTCGTAATGCTGCAGACTCTGACGGCCACCATATCAGGAACCAAAACATCTGGTCGCTACCGAGTCCTTTTCGATGGCGGAAGTCAGCGGAGCTTCATTACGGCGAAAGCTTCCCAAAGACTTGGCTGCGAAGTAATAGAAGAGGAGAAGTTGACCGTAGGCGTGTTCGGTGGTGAAAACGCGCGGAAAACCATGCAGAGGGTGCGAGTATCGATTCTCCCTGCGAAAGAGGAAATTCCGATTTCAATCGATGCGCTGGTGGTGGACACAATATGCAGTGAATGCATTCCGGTACCAGAAGAAAACGTTTTGAGAGAAATGAACAAGATGCAATTGGATACGCAAGCTCTCTCTCTGCAAGGAGTTGAAGACAAACAGATTGCGGTCCTAATTGGTTCAGACTATTATTGGGATCTAGTAACTGGTACCGTGAAGCCTGTGCACGAAAAGCTGAAAGCTGTCGAGACAAGACTGGGCTGGACTGTTCACGGGCCGTTGTCTGCTACAACCAAAGTAATACAGAGTACCAGTGTCGTAGTCCTTCGAGCCACGGTGACAGAGCAAGACATCTCGAAACTTCTGACTCGATTTTGGGATCTTGAAAGTATCGGGATCAAGGCCGAACACGAAGAAACGAAGGTCGCCGATTCAGTGCTGGAAAAATTCGAGAACAACATCAAGAAGAAAGACAATCGGTACGAAGTCGCGCTACCGTGGAAGGAAAGGGTTGACCTGGCAGAGAACTATGCAGTTGCAACCAAACGTCTGCATAGTTTGATGAAGAAACTTAACAAGGACAGCGAGCTCTTGAAAAGATACGATGAGACTATTAGACTGTACCTCGATGAAGGATCTGCTGAAAGAGTACCGGAAACAGAAGAGCATCCACTTGGACCCCTGTATTATATGCCACATCGAGCTGTAATACGAGAGGACCGATCTACTACGAAGGTACGCATCGTATTCGACGCATCCTCTCACGAATCTGGTTCAAAGTCCTTGAATGATAACCTGGAAGCTGGCCCAAATCTAAATCCTGACGTAGTGACCCTACTGCTTCGTTTCCGACGCTACAAGGTAGCGATGAATGCCGATGTCGAGAAGGCGTTCCTACAGATTGGCCTGAGAGAACCAGACAGAGATGCGCTCCGCTTTTTGTGGTTCAAAACTTCCCCACAAGTGAACAGCCCAATGCCGGAAATAGAAGTTTGGAGAATGACTAGAGTGCCCTTCGGAGCTACTTCAAGTCCTTTCTTACTGACTGCTACTTTGAAACACCACTTCAGGTCCGTAGAAACCCTCTATCCTGTGACAGCTCGACGATTGCAAAGCTCCATATATATGGACGATCTTCTGATTGGAGCCGACACAGCTGAAGAAGCTATCCAGATGCACAAAGAAATTATTGAGATCTTCAGGCAAGCTTCCATGAACATTCGCAAGTGGGCCAGCAACGATCCTCTAGTATATGCCGCCTTCGAACAAGGAATCACTTCACAGGAAAAATCTCTTTGCTCACCTTCTGGACCTCTGAAAGTACTGGGACTTCATTGGAACAAGAAGACGGATACCTTTTCGTTCAAGCCGCAGGATATCCTCCAGTTCATACAGGAGCATCGGATTACAAAACGCTTTGTGCTTCAGGCTGTTGCAAGGATCTACGATCCTTTGGGGTTTCTTTCACCTTTCTTAGTACGGGCGAAAATCTTCTTACAAGATCTATGGAAGGAAAACCTCGACTGGGATGAGACATTGCCACCCAAATTGTTTGCTGTCTGGCTAAAATGGAGCAAGGAGGTAACCATGCTTAGTGACCTCAGTATTCCAAGGTTCCTAGCAGCCGGCGGAGAAGGCCCGTACCAAAAGGCAGCACTCCACATCTTTCTGATGCAAGCGAGTCGGCATACGGGGCTGCAGCCTACCTTCGTACGGTCGACTACAGTGGCACCGTCCGGACTATGCTACTGATGGCAAAGACCAGAGTTGCGCCGTTAAAGACGGTCGCTCTAGCGAGGCTGGAATTGATGGCAGCATTGCTTGCAGCGCGAATGTACGCCTACATCGAGAAGAATTGCGACCTTGGTATTGGTGAAGCAACTTTTTGGTCCGATTCCCAGATTACACTTTGCTGGATTAACAAGGATCCCGTTACCTGGAAGGAGTTGTGCGGAACCGGACGCAAGAAATCAGAACTTTGACTGAGTATACCAGATGGCGATTTTGTCCTGGAAAAGAAAACCCCGCCGATTTGCTCACTCGAGGCTTGTCTGCACTCAAACTGAGCCAGTCGCAGTTGTGGTGGTTTGGACCTAGATGGCTTGCAATGTCTGATACGTGCTGGCCCGTGTACGGGGGAAGGATTGACATCGAAAACGGAAAGCTCGAGGCAGCTGAGACAGAACTAAAGGTCAGCACCCATGCTGTTAATACGAGACCATTGCTGCCATCGCTGATTGAAATTGAACGATTCAGCAGCCTCACCAAACTTTTAAGAGTAACGGCATGGGTCTTCCGTTATGCCAAAAGGTTGAAGAAGGAAAATGATAGGTCTGGGGAGCTGTCTGCTGAGGAAATTCAGCAAGCGGAGTGCTATTTGCTTCGAGAGGAACAGAGATCTCACTTTGGTAAAGAAGCAGACTGTGTCGCGAGCAAGAAACCGCTCCCTTTACAAAGTCCACTTGGACATTTTAGACTGTTCATAGACGAAAACGGGCTTCTTCGGATACAAGGAAAAGCTCCCAGGGCTGACGACTCGTACAGTTCTCGCCATCCCATCCTCCTACCAAAAGACTCACACCTCAGTAAGCTGATAATCAATCATGCTCACGCAAAGGTCTTCCACGGGGGAGTTTGAGACACTCTGACTCAAGTTCGAGAACGATTTTGGATTCTTCAAGCACGACAGTCTGTTAAGAAAACGATAAGACGGTGTGTCATCTGCCAACGCCTACAGAGTAAACCTGTTGAGCAATCTTCACCTTGTATGCCTCAGGATCGTGCTACTCAAGCCCCTCCGTTCCTCGTGAGTGGAGTTGACTTTGCGGGGCCACTATACATCAAAGGGCATCCCCACGAGCGCTCCTACATCGCTCTTTTTACGTGCGCGGTGACAAGAGCTGTTCACTTGGAACTGGTTGAAGACTTGACCACAGTGAATTTTCTTTGCGCCCTGCGGAGATTCGTATCACGGCGGGGCCTCTGTCACACTATCTACAGCGACAACGCACGAACATTCGTCAAAGCGTCCAAGGACCTACAGAAGCTTTGGCGAACGATAAGACACCCCGACGTACTCGCCTTCTTTTCCTCCTCGAAGATCCAATGGAAATTCATTTGCCCGAGCGCTCCTTGGTGGGGCGGGTTCTACGAGAGACTCGTTCGTTCTGTAAAAACCTGCTTGAAGAAGATGCTTGGGCGACGGCTTGTCAGTCGGACAGAGCTAGTTACTCTACTGACAGAAGTGGAGGCCGTGGTGAATTCTCGACCTTTGACTTACGTGTTCAACGACGTGGATGAACCGTACCCCCTATCTGCAGCAGATTTTCTCGTTGGAAGGAGACTGACAACGCTACCACATTACGAACTGAAAATCAACACCGAGTCTACCAACGATGCTCTGAAGAAACTTTGGAGCAAGCGAGAAGATGATTTGCAAGCATTTTGGTCTCGTTGGTATAAAGAGTACCTTAATGAACTCAGGAACTTTACATCCAACCAAGCCAAAAGAAATGACTCTTTGAAGAAAGGCAACGTAGTTCTACTCGGGGATAAACAGCTTCCAAGGCAACTGTGGAGTTTGGCCCGCATAGAAGAACTGATCAGCGGACGAGACAGCATTGTCAGGACCTGCTCTTTATGCTTGCCCGACGGCTCTGTTGTGAAGCGGCCCGTACAGCTACTTTACCCGTTGGAAGCCAACTAACGTCATCTGTCGGCGCGGGAGACTGTTGTGACTTCCTTTTCTTCGTCATTCGTCTAAAGATGACCAAACATCATCATTATGGATGCTCCTCACGAGCTGACGCGTGCTCACGTGGCAGCGCTGGCTCGCCCTCTTCTTTTCTTTTTTTTCTAGTTCCATTAAAGCGGTTCATCTTGCAAGACGTGTTTTTGGCTCGATGTTAACCGCGTCGCAGTTGGAAGGCTTAGAGGTCCAACAGTCTTTGTTCCACGGTTATGTTTCAACACATGGTGACCATGTGGGTTGGCTTGAGACCAGTCATATCTGTGTAGCTCATGGACATACTTATAAAGAAAATAAAAGAAACAACTATGGGACGAAGACAGTCATGCGCGGGCCGCGAAGCTAGCGAAAGGTTCGCAGGCCGCATGTTTGAGACCCCTGTTCTATATAGTAAAAGACGCAAGATTGATTCTATAGTGACATCACAAAACTAGCTCGACTAGCCTCTGTCTCAGCCTTCACCAGTTAGTAAAAGTGAAAACTGCTCGCTTGCTTTGTTTTCACACCCGCCCTGATGCTCTCGCATTCCTCAATTCATCAACATTTGGCACTGACTGGATGCATCGCCAAAGCGTGGCCAGACTTTCAATGCGTAGATCTGTGGTGTGCTTACCAAACTCTCCAGTCTTCCGCGTGCCTTTGTCCACATGTTCAAGGCCCGGATGGGTTCAATTCCATTCTTGCGGGCAGCACCGAGCAATATCCGCTGGGCACGGCTGTACTCATGCGCACGCACCAGCCAGCGTGGAGACTCAGTCGTGGAACTGTAAGGGCGGGGGTACAGAAAGAAAACACTGCAGCTTCAAACCCCCTGGTTTCATACCGGCTACACGAAAATCAATTTGAACTTGCTGCTGTACTGTTCTTGCTCAAATTTCACAGAAGTATCGAAGCTTGCACTTGCTGCTGTACTGTTCTAGCTCAAATTTCACAGAAATATCGAAGCTTGCAGTTCTGGCCATTTAATCTGACGGTTATCACTGATAGTGCCTACATTATGACAGAATAATAAATTGATTTTCGTTTAAACGGACTGACAACCAATGTTTCTGAACCCAACGAAAAGTTCCCCCTTGGTAGTGGTTAACCCTGCAGCGTTTGAGTCCAAAAGCGCGTGGATATTTTGCAACAAGAATTCTTCGATCTAGTAAGCTGCTCAAAAAGTAAAAGCACCTCCTCCAGCAACGATGAGAAGCGATGCCGATAGCCCTCGTCGCAAAGTTTTCATTACGCTCAACGTTCTGCTTTCACAGGAGTGAGTTCAACTGTAGATAACCACCTTCATTTTGACTTTTTAAACTGTTTCTGGATATAAAAAGCTGGTACAATAACTTTTCCGAACACTCGTCGTCACGTGAAGTCCCAGTACCATCTCGCGAGCCAAGTGTGTTGGCCAGGAGCTCCGCATACTTCTCCAACTCGTCGGCAGGCCATCAGCTATTAACTTTCGTGCTGTCGCTCATGAGCATCGGATCATACTTCAAGCGAACGCGGCGCCACTGTTCTGCTCAGTACAAACGAAGGTGTATGTGCGCATTTTAAGTGATATAAAAGGTCATGATAAAAAGGTAAACTGTATTTAGACACTAATGTAGAGAGAAGTAGCAGCGTACACCGGTAAAAGGTCACGTGATGGGGATCATAAGCATGTTCACTTTTTTTTGTGGCGTGGGGCGCCGAAAGTCATTTTTCGAGAATTTAGTGAAGAAATGAAATTATAGATCTGCGTTTGATGAGAAAAACAGAATTCATTGTCGCAAATACAACTGACAATCTTTTTATTATTGGGGTTATTTCAATTTGTATATTGAGCTGTTGTCTGTGTTTTTAAGCTGGCCCTTAATACTGAAATTGTGTAGTGAAAGCAGCGATTGGGGAAGTAATAATAACGCAAATATTTGTGATGTACGAAACTTTACTGTGGTAATTGTGAATGAATTGTCTTCTAAAATGAATGGCAACACCAACGGTGCGAATAACATTTGGGAGGCAAATTGCGCGAGCAGCTGTGCGAGCAAGGAGTCATATACGGTAGCGCATGCGCACAACGGTTTGTATGCATTCTTAGACGGCAACCTTGACGTCATGCAATCATGAATATCATGCGGTTAACAAACAAATGTACAGGATGTGCCAGCGATCCAGTAAATAACAAGCACAACTATCTCAACGCTGATACAACTACATATAATTTCGGAAACCACAGCAAGACATACACGTAACAAACACTCATTAACACTCACCGAATACACATACCAATCTAACTCGCAAGGGTTTTTAAACTCTTACTTTCCTACAGCAACAAGAGACTGGAGTGAACTTGACTCATCAACTGCTAGCACTAATTCGCTAGACAAGTGACGTGACGCCAACAGGCAGAAAAAGAGTGTTCCACACTCGCCACCATGGCTACGACTGGCGCTGACTAACACTCCTAGGTTTCAATGCACATACATACTCCATAAAGTGTACGGGAGGATGACCGCCGCCGTAGCCCAGTGGTAGAGCATCGGACGCGTTATTCGAAGGTGGCAGGTTTGGTTCCTGCCGGCGGCAAGTTATCTTTTCGTCCGCTTTACTTTCTTGACATATAATCCTAATTACAAAGAATAACATCCCCTATGCTTTCTTTGACATCATTGTCTGTTAGTTGTATTCAATATTGTGTCTAACTAAGAAACGAGCCCTTAAAAGTAATATTCTTTCCGTTATTAGTAGTATTTGTAATTGTAACTAATTTATCGATTAGTTTGCTCTGTTTAACTGTTATGTTTGTTTTTGGATATCTTGTATATTGTATAACCTGTATTTACCTTATCTGTACAATCCTTTATTACTCAAAGTTGTGCAACCTGCTGCAATATTTTGCTGATATTATGTGTCATTGTTTACGCCGACATTGAATGTTACTTTGTGAACAGTTGTAATTGAGCTCATTTTCTTGTCGTTGTACCCGCTGTAACCCCATTTTCCTGCTTTGATCTCACATGATATTGGCGGTATTTCTAAATAAAATAAAAAAAGCTTGCTGGACTCTTGAGCTTCGCCTTCAACAGTACAACGCGACACCGTAATCTGGCCTGGTTCGCATCGCCTTCTCAAACGCTAGACAAGCTTCGCTTCTCGGTGGACGCCGTGCCACAAGGAAATCAATGTCTGTGCGCGCAACACTGGCCGTTTCAAACTATCCCATAATGCCTGGTGCAAGTAGAGTTGTGAAGGGCCCACTACGCCATAACGCTGCCTTTTGCGAATTGCTGAAGTACCGACTACGAAACCGCAAGGCAACACGTGCTGATAATGATGATTATGCCATGTAACGGGTGGCCTCTAAACCCTCCAGTCTTTGCGCAATTCGCATGTTTTGACGCCTGGTGGGATTGTACGCCCATGCCACGCAATATTACATGCGTAAAGCAGTCTCCTCCCACTACATGCCATTCGTATAGGGCGTTTCTCTAAAGCAGTTTCAAGTAGTGGCGTTGCTCCGTGGTAGAACACCTGCTTGCTGCGCAGAAGTCATGTGTTCGATTTCTCCTCAAACGTTGTTTGTTTGCGTGTATATCGAATTGTCGCTCACGGTCAACGCTGATCATTCGCTCACATACAACAACACCTGCACCGGAATTTCTGCGGAAAGAGATCTTTAACGCTATCGTGTTAATAAATTTCTGTTTTGCTTTATCGAGAGCACGCGAAACCATTGATCGGTACTTGCCCAAACTGGAAGAATAGCAGCAAGACTGGTGTCATGGCGATGATGGTGACAAGCCTCCAGCCGGCAGTGGACCGGTGCAACCAACCCAATGCCATGCTCGCACCGCTGGCGCCCAGCTGAAGGGACATCACGTAGACGGCCAGGTCGCGCGGTGTCACCACTTCGGAGACTGCGTGAGGGATAAAAGCAATACTGTCAAAGTGAGAGAACTGGGCACGAGACTCAATATAAAGATTTGGCTTGTACGCATGCGTATTTCGCTCCACGCAACTGAACGCTGCCGAATGAGATTCGTAAACGACATTTTGTGGCAGAAGAGACAAAAGACAGATTCCGGTGTTAAAGGGGCGCTGCCCAAGATAAACAGTAAAAAAAAATCAGACGATTAAGATGCTGCCTAATGCGAAATCTGAGCGCAGCTGTTTAGGTGTTTCGAGTTTGCGATAAATTGAGGCACAACTGCCTCGCTAACCGGAAGACCGCGGAAGGCAGCGCGTGGGTGCGTTCCACAACATCCTCCGCAGACAGGCCTTCGTTCATGTAGCGCTTTATTTCCATGTATGGTGTCGGTGGACGCCTTCGCCGCATTCCTTGTGATGACGTCATCGGCGACAGCATGACGGCTCGCACTACTGTGGCGCCGCGGGTGACCGCCGTGAAACCTGTCGTCTCGCCACTGTATTTCCCTCCTCCTCGTGCTCTCCTCACTCTCTTCGTCTTTCATCCTCCTCTGCCCGCCGCGTTCGCTCGCTCTCGTCCTGGTTTGCTCTGCCGGTTACGACAACGCCGACGCCGCTCAACGCAGGAAGGGGCGCCTAAGAGCTTCGACCTAAAACGGGTTTATTATGGGCGAACTTGTGCCCGGAAAACTGCATGTAAAGTCTAAGAGTCCGCTAGAGCGTTCCACACGGAGTGTATCCCTTCCACCAACGCATGTTTTCTTCTCCCAAGCCACGCAGATCAATTCACTTTCTTGTGCTCAGGCGCGAGAGGCACAAGAAGCGCGAGCAGGCACGGGGCAATGCAAATGCTAACACAGCGGCTCGCTGCGCTCCGCATTCGTTCTCTTTCGCCCTCATTCGCACTATCGGTTACGCCGAAGACGGTGACGCCGCTGAACGCAGGAACGGGCGCCTAAGAGCTGCGCTCTAAGACATGGTTTATTACTCAATCCTAAGAATAGGTATAACACGAAAGTGAGACATGTCTTCACAGACGTACTTGATTCTTTATTGTGGATTGATATATGAGAGCTTGCGCAATGACTATTGGCGTTCGGCTGCTATAGCCCCGTTTAACGTGGATGCACCGATGTTGACGCCTGGTGGCGTATTTCTGTCTCGACGACTAACGTCCGTGATGATGATTAAACCTTTTTGCTAACTGAAGTAGTTAACATAAAGCTGGACACAGCATATAATGTATCCCGCATAAAGATGGCATCAACAAGCACATAAACACTGGTACTCGATACGCACTCATTTAACGCGTCATCATTTGAAGAGAGAAACGGCGAGGTGTACCTCCCCAGTAATGGGGTAACCTATGCCTCTCCTATCCGGCCATGGCCTCTACTCATGTATACACTGCCACACAGCGATTCAGGAACGCGAGAGGCAGAATGCGTTGCATGAGCCGTGGACCCGCGAAGGCGTTCCACTTCAAGTTGACGAGTCTCTCGCTGAGAAGGTGTGAGATATATAAGGGGTGTATGTAAGGCCTCGAGTATGTGTGTCGGTAGCGCAGTGGGTAGAACGCTCGGCTCCTAACAACGTGGACCGAGAGGTGTTGGGTTCGACTCCCAAGGCAACCGCGCCAACGAAACGTTTTGTTATAGTTCTTCATTGTCATCTGTTCGTGTGCATTTTCCCAATGTCATTTCGTTAACGGAAATGACGTCAGTAAAGTGTTGGTGGGCCCCGGCACAAAATACTTTCATGTTAAAACAAAGTTGCATGGTAATGAATGTGTCGGTAACAGGGGCGTAGCAAGAAATTTTTTCGGGGGTGGGGGGTTTTCAACGGCACTTTATGTATGTTCGTGCGTGCGTTTTTATGCGTGCGTGTATATATACGTAAGCAAGAAAAATCACAGCATATCCACGGAGTGAATGATGATGAGTGGGCGAAGCTGCGGAGGTTCATCGGTAAACCGTGAATCTTCCGTGAATTCTGCCCAGTACATCATCACCGACGTGAGATCGGGCGCGTTTATACTAAAGGTTCGATGAGTTATGACGACTTGCAGCTCACTTTAATTTTACATGTACGCTGTGAATTTTCATTGTTTAGAAAACCCTTGCTTTAGAAAAATCTAGCGTCTTTCGTTAAGCAGCTGGCGTCTTTTCGTTTTGCTTTAGAAACATCTGGCGTTCTTTCGTTCTGCTTTTACAAAACATCTGGCGTCTTTCGTTGGTTTATTTCATCAATCAACGGCGTTTTGAACAAAATTTTTATTGTTTAATCACGCAGAGGAGAAATCTCACCAGGCACTACCTTGGAGGTAAACAATGGCTGCTAATGGGAATGAGAGACAGAAGAAGTCGGCTTTTAGCTAACACTTACACTTCTAGTTCTACTAACGTTTCCTACTGGAACATGCCAATGGCTGCTGATGGGGAATGAGAGACAGAAGAATTCGGCTTTTAGATAACGCGCACGCTGCGAATTTTTTAATGTTCAACAACGCACAGGAAAAATCTCCCACCGGCACCACCTTGGAGGTCAAAGCGTAAGACTTGTTACGGACTACGACTACGACTACTACTACTCTTACGACGACGACGACTACGAGGGACGAACGGGTGCCGCCTTAAGGAGCTTCGCCCCTAATAGAAAATTTTTCGGGGGGGGGGGGCTTAAATACCCCCCCGCTAGCTACGCCCCTGGTCGGTAACGCGTATACACCAGCAGGTGTGTGGTTGCGCTACTGTGCAGGTCGCGCTACAAGCGTTGCGACTTTCGTAGACTTTTGTGGTAACACCAACTCATACGAAAATTCGCACTCATCCAAGCTGACGTGGACCAGCTAGCTGCTGAACACCCTCAAAAACGGTATCGCAAATTTATTTCAGTGGATTGACGGAGTTCGTGCTTGTGCGCGGCGTTTAGGGCCAGAACATCGTTTTGGCGCATGTGGCCCGCAACCTCGAAGAACGAGAATTATCCAAGGTGTCTTCAGCATGACGTTGGCTTGCGTTGCTTCTGTTACTGTTCCACACGCGTGTGTATGTGCCTATGCGTGTGCATCGCACTGTGCGTATGTGCGCGCGTGAGCGTGTGACCTAGGTACGCTAGACACGCGGTAATGGCTAGAAATGGCCGTCGTCTCGCACAAGTCTGATATCTACTGGTTGTCACCAACAGCACTTCGGGCTGTAGTATGGAAGTGCGCTCTGCTTGTAGCATCTCCGAAGCAGTCACTTTTCTAATCTGAGCCTTTCTTTTGACACAGTTTTATTCATTTCTTGTCAGCCCCGCTTGTGCCCCTCACCAATAAAAAATAGAGAGAGAGAGAGAAATAGAAGAAAGAGAGAAGGTTTTCAAAAGAGCGAGAAAGATAAAGAAGTAAATATAGACAGAAATAAATATAAATAATCAGAGACGAAAAAAAGAGAGCAAGCATAGCCTGTATAGTACAGTTTAGCAAGGGGTGGCATAGAGAGGGGTGAGAGGGTAAAAGCCTAACCGAGTCATGACTAGTTAGGTGGCCACAAGCTGTACTGTGACCTATAGGCTTGCATGACTTAGCTCAAGCTGCGCTAATTTTTTTCATATCTTTTTTAGGGGCGAAGCTCCTTAAGGCGGCACCCGTTCGTCCCTCGTAATCGTCATCGTCGTAGTAGTCCGTAACAAGTCTTACGCTTTGACCTCCAAGGTGGTGCCGGTGGGAGATTTCTCCTGTGCGTTGTTGAACAATAAAAAATTCGCAGCGTGCGCGTTAACTAAAAGCCGAATTCTTCTGTCTCTCATTCCCCATTAGCAGCCATTGGCATGTTCCAGTAGGAAACGTTAGTAGAAGTAGAAGTGTAAGTGTTAGCTAAAAGCCGACTTCTTCTGTCTCTCATTCCCATTAGCAGCCATTGTTTACCTCCAAGGTAGTGCCTGGTGAGATTTCTCCTGTGCGTGATTAAACAATAAAAATTTTGTTCAAAACGCCGTTGATTGATGAAATAAACCAACGAAAGACGCCAGATGTTTTGTAAAAGCAGAACGAAAGAACGCCAGATGTTTTTCTTAAAGTGTAGTAGTAGTAGTTGTATGTAGCCACCTCGCCCGATCGTCAACGGGCGAGGTGGACCGGCAACGGCGCGAGGACCCTGCCGTACGAGAGTTAAATCACACTAAAAGACATACTTTGCGGGCGATACACTCTAGTGAGCTTTCAACTTTTCGTCTTAATGTACATGATAAAGAAATTATTTCTACGAAAAACGCAAGGCACACCTTGAGCAATATATTTGGTTTTGGGACGCTAAATGGAACCATGAGGCGATGCGAAGCCGGAGCACTTGCACGATCGCGTTCCGTTGGCTCATCAAAGCGAGTGGCAGAAGGTTACTAGCAGCAGTTCTAGGTCGTGCCGTCTCCCGGTGCCCGCGATCGGCCTAGCCGGTCGCCTGCAGCGCGAGGATGGCATTCCGAGCCCCACCCCCTAAAGCGCATTGCTTTAGTTTTAACACGCCCACCGACTCATCCGCCGATGACATCATCGACGCGATTGAGGAAATAACCGGACCAAGAGGACTCAAGTCTTTACAGCACCAAGGTGGAACTAAGTTTTGTATCGCCGTAGCCACGGCTGCGGCGGCAGGGAAGCTTTCGGCACGTGGGAACTTCGTGCTCAACGGTGCTGCAGTACCAGTAGCCCAGATCGGCCCTCAAGTTGTCACCGTCACGGCCTTTCGGTGTCCCCTCTTCGTCGGCGACGCCTCCCTGGCCGCGGCGTTCGCGCAGTATGGTAAAGTCCTGGAGATCTACGAGCAAACTTTTAAAGGACGCCAACATGTGGGCAACAGTCTACGGGTCGTGCGACTGGAAATGTCAAAACCCGTACCCAACTTTATGTCTGTACAAGGACATAGAGTTATGTGTGACTATAGGGGCGTGACAAAAGTTTGCTCCCGATGCGCCCAAGAGGGCCACGTTGGAAAGGACTGCCACACGCCGTGATGTGCGAGGTGTGAAGCGTTTGGCCACGACACGACCGGTTGCTCCGCCCCGTGCCGCCGCTGCGCCGGGGATCACGCTACGGCAGACTGCTTACAGCCAAGGTCGTACGCCGCGGCTGTGGGGGAGAGACCAGAGGCACGTGGGAGGACAGTTGCTACGGAAGATGAAACGCGTGGTCAAGACATGGCGGCGCCACACGAAGCACACGAGGCACAAGCCAGAGAGACGGACAGCTCTCCTGAAGAAGCACGCGTCAAGGATTGGAGCACGTGGGCCGACGACGCGTCCTCAAGTCTACCAGCGGAACGAGGCACGGCAGCTTCTACGGATGCGGAGTCGCTGTCCGGACTGAGTCAAGCGGCATCAACGGAATCGGAGAGCTCGGGAACGTCAACATGCCACAGCGCGAAAGCGTCGCAGTCACCTTCCCCTTCAGGTGCCGAGTCCGCGCCGAGCAAGGCCCCGTCCGTGAAGCACACCGGTAGCCAGGTGGCCGCCGGGCGAGAACACCGCACGCACGTGGTGGATTCCCCTATTAGGCGGACCACTACCGAACCGGCAAGCACACCACAATACCAGCAGCCGCTGAGCCCGATATCTCAGGCGGTTAAACAAAGCCGAGACCCCAGCCTTCGAAACCCGTTGTAGCAGTTAACCGACGTCCTCGGACAAGGAGATAACATGCACGTCGACAAACCGGACCTGAAACGGCCACACTACTCGTCGTCGTCAAGTGCCGACGAGCCCGGAAACCCCCGCAAGCTGCCGGCGACGGAAACGTCGCGCCCCGGGGACCTCCCCGGGCCCGAGACCCAAGACCTGTAACGGACGTTGTTTGGCCCGTCGTTCGCCGACGGGAAGGTATTGGTTTGGTTCTTTTTCCGCTTGACCTTCTCTAGAGCCATGGTTAACGTTCTAACTTTAAATGTACAAGGATTTTGCAAACCAGATAAGCAGACGGAAGTTATACATTACGCTAGAGAACAGTTCATCGATATTTTATTTCTACAAGAAGTGAATTTTGTGTCGCCGTCGGATGTAGCCGCCTTTCAGAGGCGGTTTAATCTTCCATGTTTCTTTTCCCTCGCTTCCACACGCAGCTGCGGGGTCGGCGTTGTGATAACGAACACCGCCCCCTTTTCGTCTGTCTTCAATACGGTTGATAGTGAGGGGCGCGTGTTGGTTTTGAAATGCGCAGTAGGAAGCCTGCGCATGCGCTTCGTTTGTGTGTATGCGCCAACAAGGACAAGATATACAAATGCGTTTTTCCGATCCCTGACACCCTATCTCTTAGATGATTGTGCCACAGTTTTGTGCGGGGATTTTAATTGTGTCTTAGATAGCATGCGAGACGTCCGTGGCCCAGGCCAGGGTAGGAACACAAGCAATGCACGAGAACTCGCCACCTTAGCCCGGGACTTTGGCCTTCACGACGCGTGGGTCCTTAAGAAAGGCGGAACATTTGTTCCGACGTGGAAAAGAGGAACCTCCGAAACCAGATTGGACAGGTTCTACGTGAGTGAGGGCCTAATTCCCGTGGTAGCTGACGTGGCGGTAGGCTCGTTTCCGCCAGAATCGGGTCGCATATCCGACCATTATCCCGTAATCCTATCTATGGCTTTGCCAGATCGTCGCCTAGAAGGGAAACGTTTCTGGAAATTTGACCTCGCGGTGCTTGCAGACGACGAAGCGAAAGATATCCTACGCGCGGGGATCAACAGAACGCTGACAAACGCGAGAAACCCTTCCCTGGAGTGGGACGCCCTCAAGTCGCAGTGGCCGCACTGGGCGAAGGAGAGTGGCAGGAATGCGAAAATGAGGCTCGCGCGCGATCTGAATGAAACCCTGAGAAGGATCAGGATAGTTAACGCCGGAGCCCCGCTGACCCCAACTACAAGAGAGTATTTGGAACTATTGAGAGCGAGGTACGATAGGCTCTTCCTGAAGACGACCCAAAAGGCGAACCTATACGCACAGGACACCATTTTCCGAGACGCTCCGGAGCTCACCCGACTTTTGCGATCGCGGCGCTCGCCAGACGGCCCGAGCAGTTATGTAATGTCAGTTAGCATGCCGAACGGGTCTGTGTCTGAATGTGTCTCCGATATAGACAGGCGCTTCTCTGAATACTTCGCAGACCTGTTCACCGAAGGAGATATGGCCGCAGATTCGGACGCGCTCAATAATGAGCTTGAAGGACTGTGCGCGACAGTATCAAAATTGCCGGCTGCAGCGAGCGAGAGCCTCTTGAAAACGGTCTCCGCGGCCGAAGTATTTTCGGTATTACGGTCGATGAAGGTGGGTTCAGCCGCGGGCCCGGATGGCCTGCCTACGGAGTTTTATAAGGAATTCTGGCCGGAAATCGGTAAAGGCCTTGTAGGAATGATAAATGAAATCCTATGCAATGAGAGGGTGCCGGAGTCGTTAAAAGAAGGGAAACTAATTTTAATACCTAAAGGAGGTAAAGATCACCGACTACCCGGGTCATGGCGACCGATAACCGTACTAAATGCCGACTATAAGATATTTGCGGCGGTCCTGGTGAGCCGACTCAAACACTGGTGGCCAGATGTGATATGCACCCAACAAGCGGGCTCGGTCGTCGGTAGAAACATCTTTAACGCCCTGACGCTCACTCGTGACCTTCTCGCCTACATGGACCACACAAGGACACCGGGCCTTTGTGTATCCCTCGATCAGGAACATGCATTCGACCGAGTTCGGCACGAATACCTCTTTGCCATATTAGGAGTATACGGATTCCAGCCAAAAGTAATCGATCTGTTCCGGATCATATACGGTAATATGACGAGCACCCTGGTGATAAATGGGGTGGCAAAGGGGAAGATACGGCTAACCAGAGGCGTTCGACAGGGGTGCGCCTTGAGCCCCATGCTGTTTGTCCTATGCATCGACCCCTTCATACGCTCGATATCGGCGGACGCAAAAATACGCGGACTCCCCCTTCCGGGAACAGAGACGGTGACAGTATCTGCGTATGCGGATGATGTAACGGTTTTTGTTAGAGACCTAGATAGTTTGTTTCAGGCTCTGAGGCGCTTTGAAGATTACGGTAGGCTCTCGGGAGCGAAACTAAACATCAGTAAAAGCAGTGCCTTGGTGCTGGGCGAGCTGCACCAGACGAACCTACCTTGTAATCTAAGGATAGAAAAAAAGATAAAGATTCTTGGGGTCACGTTCGAGCAAAAAGGAGTCGCATCAGATGTCTGGGACGATTTGGTACAGGAAGTAGTGGATTCCACACAAAAGGCAATGAGGTGTAACTTCTCGTTTGCTGAAAAGGCATACCTCATTAAGTGTATCTTTTTGGCACGCGTCTTCTATCTTGCACGTGTAACGTTGCCTCCGCCACCAGTGTTGCAGGTTCTTCACCGAGCCGTGTTCTCCTTTTTTTGGGACGGAAGCACGGAGCGCCTCCAGAGAGACGCGCTACGCCTACCGCGGTGCCTCGGCGGCTACGGTCTCCCGTGTATAGGGACGATGGCGCAGCTGCTCGCACTTAGGACAGTGCTAGGAATATTGGATGATGTAGGGGCACCCGCAAGGCCACTGGCCATGTTTTTTCTAGGCCCGCTGCGCAGAACACTCGTCCCCAGGGCATTAGGAAACCTATACCCGAGTGCGGTGATCACCCCCGCTTACTACCGAGCGCTAGTTGCGCTTTCACGGGAACTCACGGCTTTGGACCCCGACCTAAATCCACGGGAAGTTCCGCCAGCAAGGCTGTGCGAACAACTGGTGTCAGCCAGAACGACACTAAATAGCCCGCCACCAACGTTCCCCTGGCTGGAACTGACGTCAGGTAGATTACCCAAAGAGGCTGCCGACCTACAGTGGCAGAGGGCCTGGCGTATCTTGCCGACCCTGGATCGCCTCCAGCGATGGGGGATAGTGCAGTAAGCGAGGTGCCCCAACTGCGGCAGTACCGAAACAGCGGCACACGCCGTCTCGACCTGTGTGGTCGCAAGGACCTTCTGGCGACTGGTTCATAGAAGTATGCCCAGTTTGCGTGTAGCGAACTACTACACGAGAGACCGGTGCCCCCGAGGGGCCCTCGGCAGGTTAGCTATAGCCGCGGGCGAATATGTGCTCTGGCGCAATCGCTGCAGGGCATGCGTCCGTCGGAGACGTTTGTGGCTACAGTGGCCGTTGTTAGCTCAGCTTAGGAGGACAATATTAAGCTTTCTGGAGGCCCAACTGTCAATACATGGCGAAGTCGAGTTCCTGCGGCACTGGTCCTGCCCGTTCTTGAGCGTAGTAAACGGTAAAGTGAGGCTCTCGGTGGTTTTCCCCGACCAAGAAGTGCTTTGAAATGTACATAATTTCTGGCCGTGCCATGGCCACGTGTGAGGTTTGTGGACAATACTTTCTGTCACGGCTACAGTATGCCTCAATATCGTTGGTTGTGATGTTTAGACAGTAAAGAAAACTGTCCTGTGTGAAGGTGTTCAGGTGTTAGTGCTGTATGTCGAAATGAGCATTGTAGGTTTCAGTGCCTTTCTGTAACACTGTTGGTGTGGATTTCTCAGAAAATAAACATTTTCTCACTATGCTACCGACCTCGCGTCGTGGAACGCGCGTCCTGTCTTCCCTCTACCCTTGCCTTTAATTCGCACAGGGCGAGCGGGGAATGCGGTCGCTCTTGGCGCTCTTTCGCTCGGGAGCGGACTTCTTCCTTGCATTTCACCGATCACAAGTGATAATGAAGGGACCACGTAAACCAACAGTACAATAAAAGTTTGATGTTTAATATATACACGATGTTTCACACTCTTTATATTATGTACTGGGCGCATTGCACGGAAGAGTTTCACGGTTTACAGATGATTCCCTCCGTAGCTTCGCCCCACTCATCATCATTCACCCCGTGGATATGCTGTGATTTTTTTTACTCACGCGATGCCACGAGGACGAAGTGGACGATGAACTCGCGCCGCGGGCACGTTCACTTTTTTCTTGACCATATTTTCTGTATTACGGCATTGAACCAAAGTCAACCTTGATTGAACCACACATTTAGCGCTTTCGCTTAAAGCGTGTGTGTGTGTGTGTTTTACCACAAATACGAAAGATTTGGAGTGCTACGCTCAGACATAGGAGAGCGGTAAGCCATCCGAATCTCACGGTTTCCGATGACCGGTGTGTTCGGAACAAATAGTGCCAAATTTAGAGCACTGTGAACTCTACATATGGAAGAACTGTATACAGCAGCCCCAAACGAATGTAAACGTAACGACGGTATGTATCCGTTATGATGCCACTCGTTGTCCTAACGCAACCGTGAAAATATAACAGCGCTGTCTATGATCAAAAGGTAGTTGCTTTTCATATCCTAAGGGCGCGTATGAAGCACTGGTTTTTGATGTCTTACACGGTGTGTTCGGAACAAATAGTGCCAAATTTAGAGCACTGTGAACTCTACATATGGAAGAACTGTATACAGCAGCCCCAAACGAATGTAAACGTAACGACGGTATGTATCCGTTATGATGCCACTCGTTGTCCTAACGCAACCGTGAAAATATAACAGCGCTGTCTATGATCAAAAGGTAGTTGATTTTCATATCCTAAGGGCGCGTATGAAGCACTGGTTTTTGATGTCTTACACGGTGTGTTCGGAACAAATAGTGCCAAATTTAGAGCACTGTGAACTCTACATATGGAAGAGCTGTATACAGCAGCCCCAAACGAATGTAAACGTAACGACGGTATGTATCCGTTATGATGCCACTCGTTGTCCTAACGCAACCGTGAAAATATAACAGCGCTGTCTATGATCAAAAGGTAGTTGCTTTTCATATCCTAAGGGCGCGTATGAAGCACTGGTTTTTGATGTCTTACACGGTGTGTTCGGAACAAATAGTGCCAAATTTAGAGCACTGTGAACTCTACATATGGAAGAACTGTATACAGCAGCCCCAAACGAATGTAAACGTAACGACGGTATGTATCCGTTATGATGCCACTCGTTGTCCTAACGCAACCGTGAAAATATAACAGCGCTGTCTATGATCAAAAGGTAGTTGATTTTCATATCCTAAGGGCGCGTATGAAGCACTGGTTTTTGATGTCTTACACGGTGTGTTCGGAACAAATAGTGCCAAATTTAGAGCACTGTGAACTCTACATATGGAAGAACTGTATACAGCAGCCCCAAACGAATGTAAACGTAACGACGGTATGTATCCGTTATGATGCCACTCGTTGTCCTAACGCAACCGTGAAAATATAACAGCGCTGTCTATGATCAAAAGGTAGTTGATTTTCATATCCTAAGGGCGCGTATGAAGCACTGGTTTTTGATGTCTTACACGGTGTGTTCGGAACAAATAGTGCCAAATTTAGAGAACTGTGAACTCTACATATGGAAGAACTGTATACAGCAGCCCCAAACGAATGTAAACGTAACGATGGTATGTATCCGTTATGATGCCACTCGTTGTCCTAACGCAACCGTGAAAATATAACAGCGCTGTCTATGATCAAAAGGTAGTTGCTTTTCATATCCTAAGGGCGCGTATGAAGCACTGGTTTTTGATGTCTTACACAATGAAATTACTGATGGTAACCAGTATTATCAGCAAACATATGCTTCATTTCAATTTATCAACGTTACCAGCGCCAAAGTCTTAAACCAAGTTTCACTTATCGCGTCATCATATATGCCAGTGGTCGAAAAAGTGCGACAAAGACTATACAAGCGCTATGACAACTCGGTAACGGGCGTTTGAATGTCGATAAGAAAAAATTGGCCGCGTATCTGCGTGCTTCGCTGCAAATGTCGTCCAAAGACAATAATAGTCTCTGCCGGCCGTACTACATGAGTCCTCTTCCTCTATGTTGAATCGCCGCATCTGGCTCATAGCATCGCATTTTCAGCGCAGCCTAAGCAACACTAGCATTTTCGGTGCAGCCCATGAAACGCTAGGGTTTTTAGAATTACGTATTTATGTATTTTCTAGAAAAGGAACACACCACCTTATACTTACGTATTGATGTTGTGCCTCAGATATGCGTAATATTTCCTTTTTCATCGACAATGTTCACAAGTATGAACGCAGCTACCAGATAAAGATGGCTGGGCGCTCAGCAAGTGCTTAAACTTTGGCTGGGTGGCTGAATAGTGTGACAGCCAGCCAGAAAGACAGGCAGACCGAAGTTTCTGCGTTTAAGTTCCCAAGAAAGACTATCGTCTTTAAAAATATATGTATACATACTTATACATATACGGTGAATGACGGCGACGGGGACGGACATTTTCCAGCCGAGACTGTCCATATAATTGCTATCGCAATAAAATTCGCGCTGCAATAAAATCGTGTCACGCTGTTAGGCATGTTTGCTCTGATACTTAGCGTAGGCACTTCCGTGAGATGCGTCCCTGTTTGGCGCGAGAAGAATACAAGGGCACAATGGCTGCCTGCGCTCACCGAGGATAGTCGAAGTGACGGCGATGGGCGTGACGCAAACCGCGACACAGAAACGTAGCACGGTGTAGACGGCCGGCGAAGACGCCATGGACAGCGATAACCCAGCAGCACTCAACGCAAGCAGGTAGATGAACAGCGAAGTCCTGCGGCCAAGGCTGCGGCAGCGGCACGCAGCGCCCCGCACGCGCTATCATTCGTAAGACATCGGTTCCGCAATATAAGCTACATAAGTTACAAGCATGCGGTAAATGCACTCTACTCTCTAGAATAAAAAAAAAATAAAATGGCTGTGGACCGGTAAATTCGAGAGGTGCGTTCTTATTAGCTTTGACTACCTCTACTTACGATATTACGAAGTATTATCATCTGTGTTATGCATTGAAACATAGTATTCTTTACCCCTACCCCTAATGTAATGATCATAGACGCTGTGGATACTATGACAAATAAATAAATAAATAAATAAATAAATAAATAAAGTTACGTTTATATATACTCATCGCCAGTACTGTTTTCAACATTAGGCAAAATCCAACGCGAGCGAGCATTATAGCCAAAATGAGCCAGTGATGGTGCCATGTGAGCAAGTAAACTAGGCCACAAACAGCAAGCTTCAGACCAGCTACACACACAGGCGTCAGGCAAGCGTACAGACAAACTACACAGGTTGTTTCTTTTCTTCCGTCCTAATTATAATGCGTTCGAATTATCCGCGACAGGCGCTCTACTGTAAGTGCGAATTTCTGCCCTGTTTGTGCATGAAACTTCCAACTTACACGACAATCGTGTATGTCGCACGGACTATCACAGGCTGAAACCCTTATTCAGGCGTTGTGTTCCGAGCTTACGCGAGGCTTGAACTGTTTACAGTGAAGCCGTTTATGGCTAGGATATGGCTAATAATATTAATAATAATAATTGTTGGGATTTAATGCCGTAGTGGAGGTAGAGTGTACCAGAAAGGTTGAGTGCCGCGGTCCCCTGCCGGCGCCCATGCTTTCAAACGACTCTCTCCACACGGACACTTGACGCGAGGGCGCTGCGGTCGAGGTGGCTTGGGAAGCGCCGAGTCGCGCCCGCTCAGATGCAAGGTAGCTGTGGTAGTAGCTGAGCAAGAAGCTTCGCTGCTCATTGTTTTTTCTGTTCGCCGTGCCGCTGGCAGTATGCCGAAGAACCGTCATCGGCACTGCTATGCTCTAGGTTGTCGCACCGGTTATTCGGGCGTTAAAGTGACGCGGAAAGTGTCCTTGTTCAGCGTCCCAAAGGACGAAGACCGCTGGAAGCTGTGGGAGAAGAACTTGCATCGCAGCGACAAGCCATTGGACGACCAATGTGCGGTTTGTGAGCTGCATTTCGAAGCCCGATATATTCTACGTGACTACATCCATGTTGTGAACGGGGAAGAAGTCCGAATACCACGCGGAGTGCCGGCGCTAACGTGTGATGCAGTGCCAACAATACTGCTAAATGCGCCAAAGTACTTGACCAAGAAAGTGCCGGCTGAACGCGCACCTCGCAAACGGGAAGCGTCTGCACAGTTGCAAAGTGAAAGACGGAAGAAAAAGAGAGAGAGCGGAACAACAGTGTTACAAGACAACGATGACGACGACTGCAGCTCGCCAAAGATTGACGCTGAGAATTTAGGACAGCTAAAAGCTCCGTCAACCTGTTGGTCTGTGCATCGTTTTCAAAACTGCGAAGGTATTGTGTATGCTCTGACAAACCTTGAAACACATACAGGGACAGTGCATTCGGACAGAGCGGTCCTTTTTAAGCTCGGCACAACGCAGGAAGTCTCCTTCCAGATCTTTCTCAAGGGGAAACTGGTGTCTGAGGGAGCTGTGACGACGATAAAGCAAGCTGAAGAGGCTCTACTTCGTGCCGAATGTTTAATTACGTGTCGTGGTGCCATGTCCGCGTCCGCAATTTTTACAGACGATATGACAAAATCGCTTCTGATTAAGACAGACGTCAAGGAGGGAACCATCTACAACAAAAAATGCGTGGCCACAACAACAACAGAAGGTAAGCTTGAAAACGCAGCTGAAGTACTAACTGCGTGGGAATATGCATCGTTGGTGTCTGTTAGTGTATAGGGGGCTCATAAAAATATGACAGTTGTCAACTTTGCCCATCATTATAGAGGCAAAGGTATTTATGCTTGAGCTGTTGCAATGTCTTTCCCTCACAGGGACACTGTTCTAGTACATTTTAGTGATCATTTGCTTGCCACAATATAACTACTAACACACACTACAATGTCATACTCTTTCAGGTATGCCTTGCCTGTCCTGCCGCTGCCTCCGAAAAGCTCTCCTGACAAGAATCTCCTGGCTAAAGTGCCATCGTCGCAAGAAGATCAGGACAGCTACCCAGAAGTTAGGGTAGACTCTACAAAAACACCGGCGCCTCTCTAGAAAGGTGGTGAGCCTAAAAGCGCAAATTGAAAACATGAGAGTCCAGAATGCTGCTATGGAAGAGGAGGCACTGAAAGAGAAAATTTCCAAGTTGCCACTAAAGCAACAAGACAGTGTACGACACTGTTTTGCTGCATCGAGAAGAAAGAGCACCAACGGGATGCATTTCACAAATGAATGGATGCTCTAATGCATCATGATGAGAATGAAAAGTCCGAAGCTTTACAGACACATCCGAATGCACAACATCCTTGTCCTCCCAGGTGACACCACACTCCGAAAATACACTGCCTCATATAGGAGTGGGTTTGGCTTCAACAAGAAAGTCCTAGAAACATTGAAGCTGAAAACAAGCACAATGGACGAGTTCAGCCGTCATGGTGGCATTCAAATTGATGAGCTAAAGCTCTCAGAACATCTCTCCGTTCAAAAATGTGGGCGTCTGCAAGGTTTTGTGGACATTGGTCCATTTACACAGCCCGAAGATGCAACCCTTCCGTGTGACCATGGAATGGTAGTTATGTTCGTACCATTTGCTGGAAAATGCTCTCAAATTTTAGCAGTGTTTGCTTCGCATGCAAATGTAAAAGGTGAAATATTGGTTGAAGCCACAATCTTGGCAGAACAGGCAGGACTGTTCGTGGACTTCATCACTTGTGATGGGGCGTCGTGGAATAGGAGAATGTGGACACTGATGGGTATTCAGGGAACTGCAAGCAGAACTGTCTGCAAGGTGAAGCACCCCGTCGATAAAAAGAGGAGTCTCCATTTCCTCTCAGACTTCCCTCACCTAATCAAGTGCCTCCGCAATTGCCTCCTGAAAGGCGGCTTTGACACAACAAGTGGCCGGGTACAACCTTTTTCATACTGTGCCTATGTGTCGTGGCGTAACACTTTGTCAAGCAACTTATTTTGACTTTTTTTAATGTTGCAGGTGTCCATGTACTTCGTCCGCGAAGCATTCAACCTTGACAAAGAGAACGTCACTCTGAAGGCAATGCCAAAGTTGACGACCAGTCACCTCAATCCTAATGGTTTTGTGAAAATGCGAGTTTCACTCGCTTTTCAACTTTTCGGGGACTCGGATCTACGTGGCTTGCAGCATTACAAAAGCCAACTTGAAGCAAGTTATGGAAAGGGCGCTATTGATGCAACGGAGTCATTTTTTAGGTATACCTTAGCATTCTGAATGTGCGCCTTTCCATAGCCCCAGTGTGACTGTATGCGTCATTTTCATCCATTTTAATAGCAATTCCTTACATTTGCAGGATAATGAATCGCCTCATTAAAGCCATGACTTCTCGTTTCAAGTCTTAAGCCCTTTGGCCCGACTCGGATGGTGCTGCTGTGCTTTCCCGTTTCCTTGACTACATCTCCAAGTGGGAGCAGCACACCAACAAAGGCAATGGATTCTTGAGCAAGCCAACAGCTACAGGCCTGAGGGTTACGATTTCCAGCGTGCTTTCTTTGCTAAATTATGTAACCAAAGACATGGCTACCAATACCTAATGACTTCGAGGCTCAGCCAAAACCCTATTGAGAACTTGTTCGGTGTGGTACGGCAGTCATCAGGGTGCAATGATCACCCGACCCCTGAACAGTTCCTAATTACTGTGAACTGCTTGAACTTTTATAGCTTGGCTAAGCCAGTACATGGTACAAGCGTTGAGCCAGTGGTACTGACATCACTTCTTGACACAACAGACATGCGCACTGCTCAGGCAACAAGTATGCTTGAAGCAATAGATGAACACATTTCCGAAGGGAATCTTGCTAGTGTTGAGAGTGCTGCGCAACAGTGCCTTCCCGCAGAGCATCTGAGCCTTGTAAAAAAATCCAGCGACGCCCGCTTAGTGTATTACATGGCACGGTATGTGGCCAGAAAATGCGTCAGAAAGTCTGGCTGTAGCACTTGTCGTTCCCTTCTTCTTATCCCTTCAGCTGAGGGCAAAACTCTTGAGTGTGCTGAGTTCACTAACTTTTATGACAAGGGTGGTTTGCTATACCCATCAAAACAGCTTTTTGATTTTGTAGCATACCTGGAAAGTGCATTCACTGACTGCTTCAGTGTAAACAAGCTTCACACTGAGAGCATTTTAGATGTGCTTGCCCTGATTAGGGCTGAAGACAAGAGCCTTGGCTGTATTCTGCATGAGGCAGAAGTGAAGGCAAACGTAGTCAAGTTTTATCTTGTTACGCGTTTGCACTTCTTTGTTAAGGGAATTAACAAGGCCAAAGAAGAGCGGCGGAAGATGCTGCAGCACTTGAAGGTGCGTAGGTGTGTGTGATTTTGTTTATCGCTTCATTTAGCTTCAAAGCTGTAGATGTTTGTTTCTTGTGTTCAAAAGTTTCTTTTTATTGAGATAGGAATTATATGGACAGTCTCGGCTGGATTTTGCCGTCGCCGTCGCCGCCGTCATGCACCGTATATGTATAAGTATGTATATATATATATATATATATATATATATATATATATATATATATATATAAAAGCCCCAAAGAAAAATAATTCAGAAAAATGCTTCCGAAGCGCGGAATCGAACCAGGGACCTCTTGCTCCGCAGCGAGTGGCGCTATCCACTACGCCACGAAACACAGATCCTCCACGTAGCTAACGGCGAGCGTTATATACACACTCTTTACCGCTGGACGGACTCAGAGACGGCAGGCGATAATAAGCGTTTCTTCATTACCAACGAGATGGCGCTAGGGGCCCGACGGGCGCAATTAAAAGTCGTCGGCGAGCTCGCTCGCCTCTTATATTTGCGCATGGGAGAACCTTGCCCTTCCGCTGTCTGCTCGCGCGGTTTTCTCGTGGTGAGGGGAAGAGGTATGTTTCAAGCTTTCACCGTGATGTCCGCGCTCATGTTACGGCGCGTACGGATGTCACTCGAGCTCAGGGACGCCGCTAAACGAACAAACAGAAGATGAGCGCGAACTATCAAGTGTCGCAGCTCTACACTTGAAGCACGCTAGTTTCCTTCGCTGCTTCGGCCGCCTTTGCAACAGGAGCGCTGTTCAAACTGCGAGTATCCATTGGCGAGCCTCACTTCGTATAGCATTAATTTCTTGCTATCGCATTCATTGCTTCGCCCTTGCGGCGAAACTGTGACTTTTTTTTTATTGCTGTATGATATACCTTTTTGGTGACATTTGCTTTCTAGCTCTTTAATGGTGACAATTCATTTTGCTTTTTGTTTCCCAAGTTCTGTTTAAAAAAAAAACGGTCATTTTATGCTCAGAATTACATGCATGTTGCCCACATTTTTTATTGATCTGATGACATTACAGTAAGCAATAACTAAAATGACGTGAAAGTGCATAGGTGTATCATTTGTTTGTTACTTCATTCAGCTCCAGACCTGCAAATGTCTGTGTTTTCAAGTCCACAGTCTTTTGTTCTGCTTTCTGTATGATATACTTCTCTAGTACTGTTATAATATTGCAGTACTGTTGTAACCTTGTAATAATGTTATTGTGATAATTCATTTGTGTGTTTGCTGTTGCACAAGCGCTGCTTTCAAATAAAGATTGTCACATTATGCTCAGAATTATACACGTTGCACATGTCTGTTCATTTATCTGCATACACCATAGCAATCATTTAAATGAGTTCACGTCTTGTACGCCTGTATTAAAAAGTAGAATAATTCCAAGTAGTTATGTTTTGGTGACATTAGCACATAAGTCTGATAAAGTAACAAATAAAAAATTATTCTTTAGCTTTTGAAGGAATGTCGAGTGAAAGCTGGGTAAGGAAAGTTGAAACGTCTGTCGTAAACTTTGACTCGGCCGCGACTGAGCGTTTCACTGTGGCCCATGTACATTACAGTAAGCGGCATATTGCAATTGAATTGGACTAAAGTAGCTATAGCTAGCCAAAAGAAGAAACTGGAAACGTAATAAGTTTCTAAGCTTTTATCTGGGGGACTCGGTGAACCCAGCGATCGGTGCACCGAGTGAAAACATGCCTGCTTTTGTTTGAGTTCGTCCCTTCCGCAGGGTCAAAATATACTTGCGCTTGCACTTCAAAGACGCAGCCAATCTTTATGCAAGCTTGTGTGGGCGACTACTGAGGTTGAACCAATTTAGAATAATCACTGAAACGACACCGTAGCAGACGCTACAGCCAAGCAGCTCTCGCAAGAACAGTTTGGTCGCATTTGGCTAGAAATAACCTCTGCTGCCGTGCGCGAGCACTTTTCCTTTATTTATCAGGTGTCGGCTCTCATTAACAGTGCCAGTCGCCGACGCAATTCTGCAGAAACGCAGCCGATGAGCGCGGCGCCGCAGCGCAACTTACCCTGCTCCTCCAGGCCAGCTCGCTCCCAGCGCCCTCTATCCTTTCCGCGTGCCGCGCCTCAGAAGTTGAGCGGCGGTCGTGCCACTCAACCTTTCTAGTACACCCTAGTGGAGGGCTCCAGAAATTTCGACCACCTGGGGTTCTTTACGTGCACCTAAATCTAAGTACACGGGCCTCGAGCATTTTCGCCTCCATCGAAAATGCGGCCGCCGTGGCCGGGATTCGATCCCGCGGCCTGCGCGTCAGCAGTCAAGCACCATTACCACTAGACCACCGTGGCGTGTGAGATACAATGGTAGAATACAATATATATTCTGGAAGTTAACAAGGTATGCAGGTTGAACAAATAGGGCGGTAGTCTCATGGATTGGTACGGCAAACAGATTTGTGTAGAAGTAAAAGTCATAAAGTAAAAGATGTCACGTAGTCGTGACGTCGACGAAGACAGCAGTCAGCAGGCCCGAGGTGAAACTGTTTATTTGGCCGAACTTGTGGCCGAGAAACTGATAGTCAAACTACAGCAATACACTGATAGCGGCGGACAGAACGTCGACCGTCGATCAACTGACAAGCGATCAAGCGCGTCGGCTTTTATACAGGCGCTATCGAACTTTCCAGCAATATCGCTGGTGGCGGTGTTATCTCTAGACAAAGCTGGAACATTCGCGTGCGGGGCGCAATCTTAACAAACCGATCTACTACAATCGCGACGCTTCTAGAACACTACTTCGCGGGCAGCGTCGAGCGTTGATAACCGTCCCTGCCGGTCAAACCCGAATACATCAAAACAAGACAAGAAGTGGGCGTGGAATTGCCCCCCTCTGAAAAAGCATCGTCCCGATGCTTGTAAAAGAACATAGAAGAGAAAAAAAAACAAGTGCATACACAAATAAAAAACAAAGGAAAAAATAGAGTCCCCAGGCTCACTAACGAGCAAAAAACGGCTTAAGGGGCACGACATGGACGACTTCAGGTCGCGCACGGCGCTGCTGAGAGTTCGTAATGCCGTCAGGGACAACCTCATAGTCGAGTGCGCCGAGGCGTCGAAGTACCCTGTACGGTCCGAAGTATCGTCGAAGAAGCTTCTCACTAAGTCCTCGTCGGCACATTGGCGTCCATACCCATACACGGTCATCGGGTTGGTATTCCATGTGGCGTCGTCGAAGGTTGTAGCGGCGGCTGTCAGTCGTCTGCTGGTTCTTGATCCGTAGGCGGGCGAGCTGTCGTGCTTCTTCGGCGCGCTGTAGGTAGGTGGTCACGTCGATGTTTTCCTCGTCGGTCACGTTTGGTAGCATGGCGTCAAGCGTCGTTGCCGGGCTCCGTCCGTAGACCAACTTGTATGGCGTCATCTGCGTCGTTTCCTGTACGGCCGTGTTGTACGCGAAGGTCACGTACGAAAGGATGGCGTCCCACGTCTTGTGTTCGACGTCGACGTACATCGCCAGCATGTCGGCGATGGTCTTATTTAGACGCTCGGTGAGGCCGTTGGTCTGTGGGTGGTACGCGGTGGTGCGGCGGTGGCTTGTGTGGCTGTATTCCAAGATCGCCTGAGTTAGGTCAGCCGTGAACGCCGTACCTCTGTCGGTGATGAGAACCTCTGGGGCGCCGTGTCGAAGGACGATGCTCTCAACGAAGAACTTGGCTACCTCAGCGGCACTGCCTTTGGGCAGGGCTTTTGTTTCGGCGTAGCGGGTGAGGTAGTCGGTAGCCACGACGATCCATTTATTTCCGCAAGTCGACGTTGGGAACGGCCCCAGGAGGTCCATCCCGATCTGCTGGAACGGTCGCCGAGGAGGCTCGATCGGCTGAAGGAAGCCTGCTGGTCTTGTGGGCGGTGTCTTCCGTCGCTGACAGTCTCGGCACGTCCTTACGTAGCGAGTGACGTCGGCGGCAAGGCGCGGCCAGTAGTACTTTTCTTGTACTCGTGCGAGCGTTCGGGAAAGTCCGAGGTGTCCAGCCGTTGGGTCGTCGTGCAGGGCATGCAAAATTTCTGGTCGCAGTCCCGAAGGTACAACGATAAGGTGGCTGGCTCGGGCCGGAGAGAAGTTCTTCTTTACGAGGACGTTGTTTTTCAACGAAAATGATGCCAATCCTCGCCTGAATACTTTTGGGACAACGATGGTCCTGCGCTCCAGGTATTCCACTAGACCCTTCAGTACCGGGTCGGCTCGCTGTCGTTCGGCGAAATCTTCGGTACTTATGGCTCCCAAGAAGCTGTCATCATCCTGGTCGTCAGGCGTTGTTGGGTCGACGGGGGCACGAGACAGGCAGTCGGCGTCGGAGTGTTTCCTTCCGGACTTGTACACGACAGTAATGTCAAATTCTTGAAGTCTTAGGCTCCACCTTGCAAGGCGACCTGAAGGGTCCTTCAAGTTAGCTAGCCAACACAAGGCGTGATGGTCGCTCACAACTTCGAAGGGCCTGCCGTAGAGGTAGGGGCGAAACTTTGACGTAGCCCAGATGATGGCGAGGCACTACTTCTCTGTTGTGGAATAGTTGACCTCTGCTTTAGACAGCGACCGGCTAGCATGACTGATAACCCTTTCCAGTCCGCCCACCCGCTGCACAAGGACGGCGCCGAGTCCTATGCTGCTTGCATCGGTGTGAATCTTCGCATCGGCGTATTCGTCGAAATGCGCAAGTATCGGAGGTGTCTGCAGGCGTCGTTCCAGTTCATGAAATGCTTCGACTTGCGCTGTTTGCCACCTGAATTCGACGTCGGTCTTCGTGAGCTGCGATAGTGGCTCGGCGATCCGTGAAAAGTCTTTGACAAAGCGTCTGTCATAGGCGCGCAAGCCGAGAAATCGGCGCACGGCCTTCTTGTCGGTGGGTGGCGGGAAAGCGGCGATGGCAGCTGTTTTCTGCGGGTCTGGGAGTCTTGCTGATCACGTGACCCAAAAACAAGAGCTCCTCGTACGCGAAGCGGTACTTTTCTGGCTTCAGGGTGAGCCCGGAGTTCTTGATTGCTTGAAGTACGGATTGAAGTCGCTGGAGGTGTTCGTCGAAGTTCGAGGAATGCACAACGACGTCGTCCAAGTAAACAAGGCAAGTCTGCCACTTCAAGCCAGCTAATGCAGTATCCATGACTCGTTGGAATGTCGCAGGTGCCGAGCAAAGACCGAAGGGCATGACCTTGAACTCGAACAGGCCGTCCGGTGTTATAAAGGCGGTCTTTTCTCGGTCTCTCTCGTCGACTTCAATTTGCCAGTAGCCGGTCTTGAGGTCCATCGACGAAAAGTAATTCGCGTTGTGGAGTCGATCCAGGGTATCGTCTATCCGTGGGAGAGGGTATACGTCCTTCTTTGTGATTTTGTTCAGGCGACGATAATCGACGCAGAAGCGTAGGGTCCCATCCTTCTTCTTCACTAACACCACGGGAGACGCCCACGGGCTGTTGGACGGCTGGATGATGTCGTCGCGTAGCATTTCATCGACTTGTTTCTTAACGGCCTCCCGTTCCCGCGTCGAAACCCGGTAGGGACTCTGACAGAGTGGTCGAGCATTTTCTTCTGTTATGATGTGGTGCTTAGCAAGGGGCGTTTGTCGGACCCGCGATGACGACGAGAAACAGTCCCTGTATTCCTGCAGAAGGCGTCGAAGCTGTTGCTGTTGGCGAGCGGGAAGACTTGGGTTTACGTCGAAGGGTGGCTCAGGGATCGTCGTCGTAGCTTCGTCAGAATCTGAAAAGGCAAACGCATCGCTGACGGCCAAGATTTCTTCGATGTATGCAATCGTCGTGCCCCTGCTCAGGTGTCTGTATTCCTGGCTGAAGTTCGTTAGCATCACGCTTCCTTTTCCTTCATGCAACCGAGCAATGCCCCTTGCGACGCAAATGTCACGGTCTAGCAGCAAACGCTGATCGCTTTCGATGACACCTTCGATGTCTTCAGCTTTTTCGGTGCTGACGGAAATTATGACGCTAGAGCGAGGCGGGATGGTAACTTGATCCTCGAGCACGTTCAGGGCATGTTGACATGGACTCGTATCCGGCGGTGTCGTTTTGTCCGACGATAGGGTTATCGATTTTGTTCTTAAGTCGATGACGGCGCCGTGATGGTTTAAGAAGTCCATCCCAAGTATGACGTCGCTGGAGCAGCGTTGCAAGATCACGAAACTCGCAGGATACGTGCGATTATTGATTGTGACTCTTGCTGTGCAGACTCCAGACGGCGTCATTAGATGGCCTCCAGCGGTGCGGATTTCGGGGCCTTCCCAAGCGGTCTTTCTACAACTTCGTGGCGAAGGGCCCACTGATGACGCAATAGTCGGCTCCAGTATCGACGAGAGCGGTGACGTTGTGGCCGTCGACGAGAACGTCGAGGTCGCTAGTTCGTCGTCTTGCGTTGCGGTTGGGTCGCGGCGTCGGGTCACGGCTGCGTCGGTGTGTTCCGCTGCTTCCATGTTGCGTCGTCGGGTCTTCTTCAGTCCGCGAGATTTCGTCGTCAGGGGTCTGTTTGGTTCGCGTCGTATTCTGAAGGTTTCGTCGCGGCGTCGTCGTCGGCGGCGGAGGATCTTCGGTAGTTCGTCGTACAGCAACCGCACATCCATCGGTTGCTGCCCTTAGTTTTCCGGATACGGGCTAGGCGACCGGCCCCGGTTTGGGCCAGTGTACGGCCGGCGGTGCGGTGACATATAGCGGCCGGGCGATGGCGAGCGGGAAGGTCGTCTTTCTTGCCACTGTGTTCCGGTGAGGTAGTCGTCGATGTCGCGAGGCCGCTCGCCTGTCTGCGGGCGCGGCGCGTTGATGGCGAAACCGCGTAGTCCCATCTGTCGGTACTGGCAGCGGCGGTACGTGTGGCCGGCCTCCCCGCAGTGGTAGCAGAGCGGGCGGTTGTCAGGGGCACGCCAAACGTCGGTCTTCCTCGGCGCGGATCGCTGACCGGCTGGCGGGCGATATGACGTCGGTGGTGGCGGAGGTGGTGCCTGGCGGCGGAACTGCTGGGGTGGCGCGGCGTCTTGACGTGGGCGAGGAGGGGGGGTCGTTGCGTCGGGCTGCAGCAGCATAGCTCATGGCTTGCAGCTGCGGCGGTGCCGGCTGAGGAACACCCAGTGACTGTGTGATTTCCTCGCGTACAACGTCAGCAATCGACGTAACTTCGGGCTGTGCAAACGGCGCAAGCTTTCGCAGCTCCTTTCGCACGATTGCTCGGATCGTTTCGCGGAAGTCGTCGGAGCCGAGGCCATGAACAGCTGTGCTGTCTTGAAATGCGCGGCGATTGTACTGCCGGGTGCGCATCTCGAGCGTCTTCTCGATGGTCGTTGCTTCCGAGACGAATTCTTGAACTGTCGATGGGGGGTTCCGCATCAGCCCGGCGAAGAGCTACTGTTTGACTCCTCGCATAAGAAAGCGGACCTTCTTGTCCTCGGGCATGACAGGGTCTGCATGACGGAACAGCCTTGTCATCTCCTCCGTGAAGAGCGCCACGTTTTCGTTCGGCATCTGCACGCGGGTCTCGAGCAGAGCCTCAGCACGCTCTTTCCTGACGACGCTCGTGAATGTCACTAGGAACCTGGTGCGAAAGATGTCCCATGTTGTCAGACTTCGCTCTTGGTTCTCGAACCAGGTCCGAGCGGCGTCTTCCAAAGCGAAATAGACATGCCGTAGCTTGTCTTCGCTGGTCCAGGCATTGAAAATCGCGACTCGGTCGTAGGCTTCGAGCCAGCTTTCCGGGTCTTCGAACGACGATCCGCGGAAGGTTGGCGGCTCCTTGGCCGTCCGGAGAAGGATCGGTGCGTGCGGCACAGCGTCTGTCATTGTCGCTGTCGTCGAGGTCAGGATTTTGTTTGCCGGGTCTTTTCAGGTAGAGGCCCGTGCTCTGGCGGTAGACCTTGTTGCCTGCGGCTTGCTCGACGATCCGGGTTTTCTTTGCCGTCGTCCTCCTCGCGGCTTGGGCTTGGGTCAGCGCTTCGCGGGGGCATCCGGATCATGGAAGAAGCAGCACTTCCACCAGATGTGACGTAGTCGTGACGTCGACGAAGACAGCAGTCAGCAGGCCCGAGATGAAACTGTTTATTTGGCCGAACTTGTGGCCGAGAAACTGATAGTCAAACTACAGCAATACTCTGATAGCGGCGGACAGAACGTCGACCGTCGATCAACTGACAAGCGATCAAGCGCGTCGGCTTTTATACAGGCGCTATCGAACTTTCCAGCAATATCGCTGGTGGCGGTGTTATCTCTAGACAAAGCTGGAACATTCGCGTGCGGGGCGCAATCTTAACAAACCGATCTACTACAATCGCGACGCTTCTAGAACACTACTTCGCGGACAGCGTCGAGCGTTGATAACCGTCCCTGCCGGTCAAACCTGAATACATCAAAACAAGACAAGAAGTGGGCGTGGCAGTATGGTTGTTTTTGCGCAAGGAAATAAGGAGGGAAGGGATCCAGGGGAGCGCAAACTTTCGCCTGTATATTCAAGAGATAGTGCAATCAAATATATAGGCACAGACATGCGCAGTAAACTAGGCACACAGCGAGCGCACACCACCCTAATCATAACCTGTGATCTATGAACTTGCTGTCTGCCTGCGACAGAGACAATGAAGTATCACTGATACACACGGAACCTCGTGCTTTTATATGAAATGCCTCCAACAACTCTCGAGCCGTGGTGTCCCCGCTTGTACCCAGAATCGGAATCTTATTCAAGTTTTTTCTGCATCTCGGAAGCTGTTTCAGCTATGTCAGCGTATCCTATTTGATGGGAGCAAGAAAGGTGGTTGCTGCAAGAAGCACGCCAAGTTGTACACAAAATGTGCCACCGATGTTGTTTATGAATTCCCGCTATCCTGCGGCAAGACGTTTGTCGGCCAGACGGGAAGGTACGTGAATCAGCGTGCGCGGGAACACGATCTTTCACTAAAAGGTACAGATGCGGCAGATTTGCCTACCCACTGCAGTTCACGTAAGTGTGAGCCGTGCTTGAACATGATTCAGATTTCGGAAAACATTGCCTCATTATAATCTAGGGTGTATTTGGTAGACGGCTGGCGGTCAGGGAGCTCAATAGTTTTACTAAAAAGCAAGATGTCATGGTCGCTGACACCCTTGAATTAGTTCAATACTGGTAATATGAGCTAAATCGAGAATGCCAGTACCGCGAGTAGGTCTGGTGACAACTTGGCTAAGGCTGCACATGAGAACTATTTCAAGTAAATCCTTGGACAAGCGGGCTGTTGCGACGGAATTATACCAATCAATATCCGGAAAGCTTAAGTCGCCGCATAACGAGATGATCAGATCGGATATGATGGAAGTTCGTTCGTGAATGAAATGTCGGAATCAGCCACGTAGAAGTGTGCAGGGTTGTCCATCGGGGGGGGGGGGGGGGCGGAAGAGGCAAAGGTTCATTGCCCCTCCCCCTACTAATCAATGTACGAGGCAGATTTTGCGCCCTCCCTCTTACGTGACAGGGGGAGGGAGGCGCCCCTCTAGCGCCCCCCCCCTCCCCTCCCCCCGTGCGCACGCCTATGATCAGGATCACGGTGACAAGAAATCAGTATGGTCGTGCTTGCCGGTAGTAATATCTTCAGACTTTGCTTTATTATGCGGGTACTGTTGCATACGCCCGCGTTTTCCGAAGGCATTGTCATCTTTGACATAATATTTGATGTTCTGCGTTAATTCTATCAGCCAGAAGCACGGTAAAAGCACGGAAAAAAATTCTATCAGCGATTGCGAACGAATCGCTTGTCTTTCTGTAGTCATTTAAACAGGTATTTAACCCACGCATGTTCTCTGAAAATTCATGGCGTGTAAGATTGCCCAACAGGCAAGTTTTCGGTACTAGTTCACATCAAGACTAACAAAAAAAAAATGAACGGAGCCCCATCCCACTTAACCTTTTTCCCCTTCACTCTGTAGTTACTTGTAATCCAGCTATTTACCTTTGACGCGATTCTTGACAGTAAGGAGCTATCTTTGACAAAATGGGTTGTGAGCTCACCAGCTGCGGGCCTCACCTGTCGGACAGGGAAGCTGCCAAGATGATGCCCACAATGGCGCCGACAGTGTAAGCTTGCAGCGACTTTTCCGTCCACCAGGCATTTTCACACACCAGATCCCACTGCGGAACACGCACCCGCTCGTTATAAGCAACACGAGTTTTCACTGAACACGCCACTGACATCTGTAAGACAGATCCCATTACTTACTACTGTCGAAATAAATTTTACATTAAGTTATTTTGCAACTATGAGGACTCTCTGTAACATACACAAATAGTTATGGTATATTTTGCCGTCGTATTCTTCAAATGAACCTGCAGAAAGTTTTAATAAATTTGTGTGAGTGCGACACTTTATTGACATTACATAGCACTTATAGAACAAACGGGTTAGGTAGACTGGTAATGAACGTGTAACTTTTTCAACGAGAGTCCAAGGTGGGGGAGCGAACCTCAACCTGTGTAATACCCCTGTCACACGGCACATGTAATGTCATTCGCAGCGAATGTCATTAGGCGTTAATGCCATTTTTGTTGCTGCTACACGGGCATAACGAATGACATTCACACCTAATGGCATTCGCCCGTTGAATGAGTTCACCGAACTCATTCAGGCGCGACATGTGTAGTCTCGTCAACAGGCGCTTGGCAAAAGATTGCGACATCGATATCTTAAAGCATGTTAAAGGTATATGTAAACGATGTTAGCGTTCTTGTTAAAGGTTGTTGTTAACTTTTCGATAACTTTTTTTACGTACAACGCGATGTTGGAAGCAATTTGTACAGCTATACTCTCTTTCCCATACTCCGACTTGACGCTAGCGCCACCTCCTGTCAGCCATGTGGCCATGTTTACAAACGCTCACTGTTGTTTTGGTGAAGCGACGCCGCGGTAGCCGTAGCGATAGTTGTACGCCATGGATGCGAACTCCGGAAGCAAGAAAAACATATGTAAATTAAAAGCACAATTTCTAACTTTTTGTTATCACAGCCGCCTGCCAATAAACGTTGACATCAATTGCGAATGTCATTTCATATGGCCGTGTAGACCTGGAACGCAAGATCGCAATGACATTCGTTTTGAATGTCATTCGCAGCGAATGACATTACATGTGCCGTGTGACAGGGGTATAACCGAGGGGCGGTGTAGTTTAGATGTATTTATTAACCTTTTTTTCGGAATTTATGGTGAACTCCGCGGTGAAATGAGGCGTAATGTCTTTCCGAGGTCATGTGACAGTAAAGTTTATTGAATTGGCCAAATATGACAATCCGGTGTGAGATCGAGCATGTGCGACCGGACAAGACTCACTCAGAAGTAGTTTATTTGAAGTGGTCCGGAACAACTTTTCCATGTGGCCATCGAATGGCTTCAGTTTGGGAGTTTATTGCCTGTCGAATCAACGCCGCAAAAGTTTGTCCAATCTGTGAAGAACTAGCGGAGTTAATTCATCGCACGATTTAAGCGCTTTCTCTTTTCTCTCGGCCCAACGAGCGTGCTGGAAGCAATAAAAAAAGGAATGGCACGGGGGTAAGAAGTGACGTCAGCGCGCGTCATGACCGCCAGCGTGCGCGATGACACGCGATCGCTCTCTTCCGTTGTAATTCCTGTGCGTGAGTGCGGCTACTGCGAAACGTTAGCAGACTAAGGAGTATGGCGCCGGCATGAGGCGGCACCCCGTGGCAAGAAGCGCATCTGATCCAAACACCGCTCTTGATTTATGTCGACTATTGGCCAATAGTATGATATGAATTTTCGACGTCAAGCAGCAGGCGCCGGCAGAGTGAGCAGGGGCCTGTGTATGAAAAGAGGGTGCCTCAGAAAACGGCAACTTCGCGCTCCTCTTCTAAACCCGCTTTGCCGCGTAGGACTGCAAGATTTCGCTTATCAGTTCATAGCAGTGTCTGCTTTCTGCAGGATGTGTTTTCTCACTAAGCCTGAGGGTTTCTTTATGACCCCAAATAGTTTTAACTGTAACCTATTCAACCCATTGTCTGACGCAATAAACTTGATTATTATATTTTGTAAGTACAATAAGATCGAGGAAAAGAGTGCACCTACGTGTATGAAGGTGGGTTAAAATTGCTAGAGGAGTCTACAACACCCGTTCTGTGGTAATGTTAATTCATTCAAGGCACCACGTAGACTTGTGCTGGCTTGAAGAATGAACTTGAAGGTAAAGTGCCAACGCAAGAGCATGGATGGATGTTTCGCTGGCTGATACGCCTGTCAGGCCTTCAATGCACTCACAAACGCAATACGGGCATGCATTTCCCTTCTGTGTTTATACCAGGGCCGGTCTATTAGGGCTGAATTCAAGTAAGCCAGAAGGCTGCCGATGAAGTTGACTTTTTAACGGTTGATTTTCATGAACAAATACACCCATGATATATACCAATATACGGCATGCTTGCCTCCTTAAGCATATGTCTCGTCAATCTAAACCAGTAGTTATGGCCCCTAGTCTTATTAGAGCTACCTCTTAATGTAATAAACGAGGACCGAGAGAACAGAACAGTCAGGAAGGCTGAAGCCTAGGCTATAAGAAGAGATTATAAACCTTGTATCGTGCATCTGTGTCTGCATGCGCGTGGCAATGAGACGATGATGATTAGCAAGAAAATAATCGACTGTCATGTTCGTCAAAATCTAATTGTGCCGATATTACATGTCCATGTTCAGGTATTCTCATACTTCATGGTATTGTTGGAGTAATGATATTACGCTTACACTTCCCCCGATATAATTGAGATTCTTATGCGAATTCTTAGCCTATAGCATCAAGCTTTACTAGCCTCGCTGACGATGGACACCTTCCTGTCAGGCACATTGAACTCCCAAGAGGTGCAGCTATAGTTTGTGCCGGGCTCCAGGCACGGGTCTTGCGTTCCCAGGGACTTATTCGTGCCACTGCACCAGAATTTGGGACGCAGCGCCACCACCTCGGGCAGGAAGTAGTGGAGCTCCTGCGATTGCCAGCTTTCATTACAAGCAAGCATTCACTTCTCGAGCGAAGCCGCTCGGTTCATAAGTGTCCTGTGAAAACGCCTTCTCGACTGAATCACAGTGGTCATATATCGCGTATTAACAGCCACACAGCATCAACGAGGGGCTATTTCTTTACTCACGCAAAACACTATGGCATTGTTGACTAGGTAACAGAGACCCGTGTGCGGACCGCATGACATTTCGTGATGACCTATACAAATTCGTCAAATAAATGTAAAATTCAGCGGACATCTTACTTTCTAATACGCCTTTGCTTTTCTTTTATTACCTTTCAGTGCTTTGAACGAAAGAAGGAATATTAAGGGCTCGTTTTCATTGTTATACACAACATAATGAGAAGCAACAGACAAGTGACATTTATATTATAATTACTAAAAATAACGTCCTCTATACTTTCCATGGCTTGTCTGTGTGTTGGTCCTCTTCCAGATTTTTGTAACACATGTCTGATCAACTCTTATTTTTCACTTGGTTATTATGTCTACCTGGAGAGTCCTTGTCTTATTTTTTTGTCTTGACCTTCTCTATGTATCGCGTGCTTTGAAATGAAGTCTTCGTTCCGACACCACCTCACGTTCTTAATTTTGTAAATATACCGTATACCGTTCTCATTCCCTGTATCCTTTTTGTTTCTGAAATAATTGTATCAAACACGCTTGTATGCGACCTTGTGGAATACCCTACGGGTCCTAAGCTATAGGTAAATTATATATCATATAAAAAAGTCACAGTTTCATGGCAAGGGCGAAGTAACGAATGCGATAGCAACAAAGTGCAATATTATACGAAGTGTGGCTGGCAGCTAACTCTTTTAGATCCGATCTCGTGTAACTCTACAAAACGCCCGCCATTGTAAGAAAATACGGCCGCTCCAGGGAGAAATGCTCTTTCCGCACAGTATCTTCGCGTTGAGAGCGGAGCATGTAGAAGGGTATACGAGCCGCCCGCTGATAGCTGCCGAGATAGAGCGCGCGCCAGCGATCGCGACCGCGCCCTTAGAATCAAAGTTCAAAGTTGCTGCTCGAGCTTGTCCAAAGCCGTCGAGAGTGACCATATAATTGCTATCGCAACAAAAGAGCCCCTCCCCTGTCAGGAACAGGGGGTCAAACGAAGCTTGGCGAGTGCGTGCCTGACCTACTATTTCTCTTTCTTTCTTTCTTTCTTTCTTTCTTTCTTTCTTTCTTTCTTTCTTTCTTTCTTTCTTTCTTTCTTTCTTTCTTTCTTTCTTTCTTTCTTTCTTTCTTTCTTTCTTTCTTCTTTTCTTTCTTTCTTCCTTTCTTTCTTTCTTTCTCTTCTTCCTTTCTTTCTTTCTTTCTTTCTTTCTTTCTTTTCTTCTTCCTTCCTTTCTTTCTTTCCTTCTTTCTTACTTTCTTTCTTTCTTTCCCTCTTTCTTCCTTTCTTTCTCTTTCTTTCTCTCTTTCTTTCTGTCTTTCTTTCTTTTTACCGCAATGCCCAATTCTCCCTTGCGACGTTTTCAATTCCTCCATGCCGGGAATTGCACCTTCACCCGCGTGCTTCGCCCACGTGCTTTTGACTGCAGCAACACTTCTGTTGGTTGGTACAGGCGAAAACGACGGTCATGCGCGAAACAATGACATGCAGTAATGAAAGCCAACACTGAAATGCTGGGAACGAGAAGTGCCAGCGACCTCAATAAACAATCAGGGTTTCCATATCAGAAACGGCTGGTATCACCGACAAGTGCACGACGTGAAGAGAGCTATTGTAAAACGGAGGCATACACATGTGCATTTGTGACCGGTGCACTTTCGAGGGCCTGTTTGTGCCCACCCGCATTTCCGTATACACTCGCCGGCGCCGGCCTTTAAATGCGCAGCATTTTAAGGGGTCCGGCTTGTGGCCCATCCGCAGATATCATGTGGCGTGATCGCGCTCGAAATCAAGTGGTCAATAGATGCCTCAAACAAGACTAGCTATGCTCAAAACCGTGTTAAAATAAACGAACAAGTTCTAAAATATTATATTTACAGAAATAACCAAGATGTAACCGTAAGAATTAGCTTAAAATTGCTAAAAACGCGTCGAAAACGTGCGGCTGACACCCGGGCCGCGCAAGAGAGGGCACCACCGCCTCACCAAGCGCCAATGCTCCTCTCACTGGCGTTTCTCCAGCGCCTTCGTCGCTATACATCTGAAGGACGAGCAACGTGACGGAACTCACTGCAGAGGACGCGTATCTCAACTGCCGCAATATGCAAGGAATCGATAAACCGCAGCAAAAAGTAGCGCGCATGTCATACACCCAGTTTGCAAATCTCCCTAAGAAGATTATACTAGTGCCGGGGAAACCATGCATGCTCACCTCAAACATTGGCACTCATGACGGTCAGCGCAGCCAAGACACGAAAAACGAAGAAAGTACACCGCACAAGCGCTACTTCGTGTCTTGGCTGCACTGACCGTCATGAGTACGTTTCAACTAGCCCAATTTGCTACATTACTTCAAATATTGACGTCATCGACGGTTTGGTAAACGAAACAGCGGGAACTCTACGAACGGGAATCGCTGGGTGCCCGTGCTACGCGCTTAGGTTTCACAGTAAAGGAGCTGCCTTTTTCGCTTTTCGCCTAAGATCGTCCTATGCGTTGGCGCCGCCAATGCGCATGATGTGTTTTAATTTTTTCGCCAAGCAAACCACCGCCGCCGTCGAAATCTGTAACTTGTGGAAGCTTCGCTTAATATAGAAGAAACTCAACAGAAATTAATCATTGGCATTGCGAATAGCTTAACGGCCACACTACGACACCTCGTCAGGGTTCTGAAAGCTTGCAAGGCGCTTGAAAGCACTGGCTTTCATGAAAAAAAAAATAAAACGCAGTGGTGGAGAACGAACCAAGAGTTTAAGTATGCTTGCTTGCACACAGGACATTCTTAGGGGCGTGCTACTCAGCCTTCGGGGCGTGCGTCTCTGATAGCGGGAGTCCATTTGGGATTTTAAGATTTATAAACCCAGCAAGGCAATCTTCAGAATCTTCAGTAGACGCCTTGGATACTGAATTCTTCACCGCCACGAATATAACCTGACGACATACGAAATGGTCACTATGAAACAGAGTGCGTGTCACACGAGCCGTATTCTTGGTGGTGCCAGCCGTACCTGCGTGAACATGGCGACGATACCGAAGAGCAGGCAGGCGTTCTGGTATGGTCCCGCGCCCAAGGCCCTGAGATAGAAATCCATGGCGTCGTCCGCCTGGGCTATGGCGGGCGAACTTTCCACTATGGTAAGCTTCCCCGGAGATGAGGCCAGCTGGTTCAGCTGGCCCTCCGCATGTTGAGTCATAGAGCCTGCACGCTGCCTTAGGCGCTCGGGACTGACACAGCCGAGATATAGGGACTGCTTGGTTACGTGACCGGGTGCCACTTCTCCAGGAGGCGGCATCTCTTGGCTACGAAGGTGCAACGCGTCAAGCAGTATATTTTTAGAAGAAGTGAAATTTAGCTTTTTTTTTTTTTATTTCACTGGTGTATAACTTTAGAGCATGAAGGCTTGCATGCTTGCGTGAATTGAGACATGAAGTGTAACAAGGACCAATGCAGACTATTACAGCAACCTCAGGGATTTTCATTTGCTTTTTTTTCATTCCCATACAAGACTCATTTATCTATATGGGAGGATAGAAAATGAACAAAAAAAGAACTGAAAATAGAATGGCAGCGTTAGCTATGCTCCATGCAGTGCGCCATTGATTGTTCGGCGTGACTTCAGCAGGCATGAAAAAATTCAAGCATTATGTACTAATCTTGCGTGCATTCTAACATGAATTGCCACTTATATTCGTCCAAATAGCCTACCGCCAAGGCTGTTGTGCTCCAAAGCACGAGGGTGCAGGCCTGTCTCTCGGCTAGTCATTGGCCGCATTGCTGAGGCCGAAGTGCAAAAAGAAAAAAAAAGACCAGAAACGAACAAAAAATGCGTGCACTTAGGTTTAGGTGCATATTACCCGCTGGTGGTTCGAATTGTTGCAGAGTATACCAGTCATTAAAAATTCGGCAGAACCCACGCGCTGTGGGAATCGGTTTCGTGCGAAGCAGTCAGCGAGCACTTCTATGCTGTATTTTATGGCTTTGAGCCAAGCGTTACGAGGTGGATCGGCGTGTTTTTGTAAGTGTAGTAGCCGTGTGCACGTCGTGGACTTACCAGGCACGTCGACAACACTGGCGTTTAAAGGGCAACTTACGCTGCGACGTAACGTCAGCCCTCACGTTAGAGTACATACGTCGGTATTATCGAAACTAAGTGCACTTTATGGTGCAATCGTGTGAATATCGTATGTACCTTTCGTTAATGTATTCCTCCGGGGTCAAGCAATGCTTCAATATAGCCTTCTGAATCATAGGAATACAAATGTAATGTTCATTAGACTGCTATAAAGCGGAGCCAACACTGGAACCACAGACGTTAATCTGATATGAGGCCTGTATCATAGGAGTACATATGTACTGTTTATTTGTTTCTTGTAAAATTAGATAGCCAGCACCACAACCACAATTGACGTTGCACCAACATTATGCCTGCACAGGTTGTTTTGTCAAACCAGTTTATAGACCTGGCGTGGCTCTGTGGTAGAATACCTGATTGCCACGCAGAATGCGTGGGTTCGATTCCTGCTGGTATCCTGATCTTTCTTCTTTTCAATTGTCGCGTAAACGTTGCCGATGTCGCTTTTTCTTAAAGCTCGCGCATTTAAATTACCCATTTCTGTTCTTGCCATTGGTATGTGATTATATAAACAGTCAATCACCTGTGGCGCATAGCCGTACACCGCGGCCCGTGGTAAGCGGGTATGTGCCACACGTGTCTGGAGGAAAGGGTTTGCAGACGTACGCGAACGGATTTTCACGTTATTCATGTCATGACCCGACAGTCACATTCATCAAATCCTCTTACCCTCCCATGCCAATCTTGGTCTACACAAAGGTAACCATATATGCCCAGTTTCCTACATGTAGGACGCTTCTTTGAAGTGCTTTAGAATCGCTACTTCTTTAGGTGAAGACTGGAGCCATATATAGCAAATGAAGCAGGTGTCTGTCGAAACATGCGCTATAGCCTACACATTGCTTGTCCTTAATATTACGACGTAGGGACTACTTCATCTGAGGGAACGTGTACTTTGTACGGGAGAGGCCCTGCAGCGAGGATAGCCTAAGTTATGACGCTCTGTTTTTCTTCAAATTATTGCAAAAATCCGGCCATTCCACAATTCGTGCTAAAAGTAGTTTGGTAGCAGTGACCATACTATTGCCCGTAATTGCAAATACACAATTGAGCTCAGTGCCACGAGAAAAAAACTCAATGCAAAAAGCGCTGCAACACTGTGTTGCGCTTAAGTGACAGTAAATAAATATTTTGTTCGTTTTCTTGAAGGCACAAATCCCCTAGTCGTGAATAAAAATATTTACTTTCGCAATTTCTCCGAGTTTGGGCATATATGGGTTAAAGAGGCGATCATGAGAGCACCCAGACGAGGTGGATGGATGGATGGATTGGATAGATAGATAGATAGATAGATAGATAGATAGATAGATAGATAGATAGATAGATAGATAGATAGATAGATAGATAGATAGATAGATAGATAGATAGATAGATAGATAGATGGATAGATAGATAGATAGATAGATAGATAGATAGATAGATAGATAGATAGATAGATAGATAGATAGTGTGATAATATGTGGTGCGCGGATGCAAAACGAAACCGAAAATTGAATATGTAGTGTGCCGTGCGGTGGCGAAGTGGATATGATGTGTATGTGCCGTGCGGTGCCGACGAGGAAGACGACAGCTCGTGAGGCGCGGCCTCGAGGGTGCGTGGCCCGTGCCTTCGACAGTGCGCGAGGTTGGTCGTTGGAGGCAGGACTACCTCGTTGGGCGTCTGGCCCATAGGTACGACCCCGGCCACGTCGCGACACTCCCACCAGAGCTCAGCCTCCGCTAGACGACTGGTCTAGGAGAGCTGACGCCGGGTGCCCGAACCTGCCCGTGCCCCGTTGGTCTTGGAGAGCTGACGCCGGGTTTGAACCTGCCGTTGCCCCGCTGTTCCAGGAGGGCTGGCGTGGGCTTCCCAGGCGTACTGTTCGTGCTCAAGGGCACAACTCCCTGCCGCCGGAACCCGTGTGTCGTCGGCTCCAGTTCGTCGCAGAACCGCTGGAGTTCGACGCGGCGACCCTGCGTCTTCCGACTTCGTCACGGCAGGTGACGGCGCCGCAACCACGTCTTCGCCACTGAAAGGTGCCGACGGGGAAGCAACGACGGCCCGGCGACTACCCCGACGACCGAACTGTAGGCCGGACGTTCTATTTATATGGTTGAGGTGACAGGGGACTCTGACTGGAAGCAGGCGGCTCGTACCCAGGTGGATGAGTTACCGGCGCAAGCACACCCGACCAAGTCCCCTGTCACCTCAACCACTGTCTCTTCAAGCGTGGCAAAAGCCGAAGCCAAACAACAAGGCCAAGACAAGATCAAGCCTTTGTACGTGTCAACAACTTTCTTACCTGACGTTACCAGAGCGCAACTCGTCGAGGAGCAGCGAAAGGACCCGACCCTAAAAGCTGTCTTTGCTAAAGTGAACAAAGAGTTCAAATCGGGAAAGGGTCACAGTTATGAGTTCATTGAAGATAAAGGATTACTTTATCGACGCTACCGCCTTGCCACTGGAAGAACCTTTAAACAAATGGTCACTCCGAAAGTGTTCCGGGTCGGTATACTGGACATCGCTCATGCAAGTATCATGGCGGGACACCAAGGCATCAGAAGAACTACTGATCGGGTCCTGGAAGAATTTTTTTGGCCTGATTTGAATGGGGACGTCAAGCGCTTTGTCAAGTCTTGCGACAAGTGCCAGAGAACTACCCCTAAAGGAAAAGTTGGAGTCGCGCCACTAGGCAACATGCCTCTTATCCGGACACCTTTTGAAAGGGTCGCGGTTGATTTAATCGGCCCATTTTCACCAAGATCGGACCGTGGGAACCGATACGTTTTGACACTCATCGATTTTGCTACTCGTTACCCTGACGCTGTAGCATTGCCCGCAATCGATGCAGTTCACGTTGCGGAAGCACTCGTCGAGATTTTCTCCCGCATCGGCTTGCCAAAGGAAATGGTAACCGACCAAGGGGCAAGTTTCACCTCAGAATTAATGAAAGAGGTTAGCAGGCTTCTCTCCGTGAAGATGCTAAAGACGACCCCTTATCATGCGATGGCGAACGGTCTCGTGGAGAAGTTCAATGGCACCCTCAAGACAATGCTAAAGAGAATGTGCCAAGAGAGACCTCGATCTTGGGACCGGTACCTTGCTCCACTGCTATTTGCATATAGGGAAGTCCCACAGGCAAGCCTCGGGTTCTCTCCGTTTCAACTCATTTACGGCCGCCACGTCCGAGGACCGCTAACCGTGCTGAGAGAACTGTGGACAAATGAGGGGCTAGACGCAGAAACGCGGACGACTTACACCTATGTCTTTGATTTGCGCAATCGCCTAGAGGAGACTTGCAAGATAGCACATGAACAGCTGGAGAAGGCTCGTGCGAAGCAAAAAACCTACTATGACAGGAAAAGTCGCCCTAGAAAACTATGCCCAGGCAACAAGGTTTTAATTCTGCTGCCGACTGACTCCAACAAGCTGTTAACCCTTTCAGCCCTGGATTTTTTATTTTGGTCGGATACCATTTTTGTGCGTGTTTTCTTAATAGTTAGGATCTCAAAAGTCCAAAAACGAAAAATTGAGCCAGTGGTTCAAGTATTAACGGATTTACAGACATTGCATCAAATTACGTCATCAGGGCTCAGCGGTTGCGAAATGAGAAAAATGGCCTCTTTTTTCATGCTACTCACTAGAGCACACAAAATGTGAACCACGTCTAATTTTTCAGTGTGATACTCATTCAAACAGCTTCGGTACGTCGACCCGAAAATGGCGCCTACCCGCCTCAGCGTACCCGCTTTGGCGTCATCCACGACTTCGGTCAAGCTTCTTCTTTGTTGTAGCTCGCGGCCCCACAAGAATCCCACACTTGTGGTGTCGATCGCAGTGGCGATCATTGAAGAATTAGTACCCCACGAATAAAACAGTATTGGTTTCGTTCCCGAGGTGCAAGGGGAACTTTTGTGCGGTGTCGTCAATTGACGACGCCAGGGCCGAAAGGGTTAATGCAGTGGAAAGGGCCGTTCCAGGTCATCGAACGGATAACGATGTTGACTACGTCATCGATGTGTCCGGGAAAAAACAAGATTTTTCATATCAACATGCTAAAAAAATACGAAGAGCGCGAATCTACGGAACCACAACAGGTGTCAGTTGTTGCAGAGGTCCAGGAAAATCTCCGCGAAGACGAAGTCAAACAAATGCCATATTGAGCTTGTATCGCACGCAGTTCAGCACGGATGTCAAGCTATCACCACACCTCACTGCTGAACAAGTTCAGAATGTGCAAGCACTTTTTCAAGAGTATGCGGACATTTTTTCTGACTTGCCAGGCAAAACAGCACTCGTGGAGTGTTCGCTGCGTCTGACCTCCGATAAGCCTGTGCATGTTCCGCAGTACCCCATCCCCCTTGCCTTACAAGAAAGCGTAGAAAAAGAAGTGCAAGAGATGCTGAAACTCGGTATTATTGAGCGGTCTCAGTCACCGTACCACGCTCCCATTGTCGTGGTCAAGAAACCGGACAGCACGATTCGGTTGTGCATAGACTTCAGGGAATTGAACAAGATTCTGGTCCCCGACTGCGAGCCAATACCACGCATCGATGTAGTTCTTGCACTTGTTGGACAAAAGAAGTTTTTCTCCAAATTTGATTTCACGAAAGGGTACTGGCAAGTACCGATGGATCCCAAGAGTCGTGAAAAAACTGCTTTCTCCAGCATGTCTGGACTTTATCACTTCCTCTACATGCCTTTTGGCATTAAAACGGCGCCAGCAGTCTTCGCGCGCCTTATGAGATCAGTACTGGGTGGTGTCGACAACGTTCACCATTATTTCGACGATGTCATCATTGCGACCGATACTTGGCAAGAGCACATCGACACCCTCAGACAAGTTTTTGAACGAATTAACCAAGCTCACCTCACCATAAAACCAAGTAAATGTGAAATAGGAGAGCGAAGCATATCATTCTTAGGACATCGAATCGGGGAGACTACAGTTGAACCGCTTCTCAAAACGCTCGACAAGATTCTTGCCGCAAAACGACCTACGACCAAGAAAGCAGTGCAGTCGTTTCTTGGCTTGACCGGCTATTACAGGAAGTTTATACCTAACTACGCCGAACTGACCAAGCCGCTGACGGACCTTACAAGAAAGGGACAAAGCCACACTGTTTCATGGGGCGCAATTCAAGAGGAAGCGTTTACGGCACTCAAGAAGAAGCTCGGTGATGCTCCCATCCTCCTTGCTCCCGACCTCTCGAAGGAGTTCGTTCTTCGCACGGATGCCTCCAATACAAGCCTGGGCGCAGTATTGCTCCAGATGGGAAAGGACCAAGTGCTGCACCCAGTTGCTTACGCAAGTCGTAATTTATTGCCCCGAGAAACCCGTTATTCAACAATCGAACGGGAATGCCTCGCACTTGTTTGGGCAGTGCAGAAATATCATATTTACCTCTCTGGCAAACCTTTTGTCATTCAGTCAGACCACCAGCCGCTACAGTATTTAAATTCCGCCAAACACGTGAACAACAGAGTGTTGAGGTGGAGTCTCCTTATGCAGGAGTATTCATTTTCAGTTCATTACATAAAGGGTTGTGACAATGTCGGAGCCGACTACCTGAGTCGCGCATAACTGCCGTTCAAGTAGCATCGTGGTTCTAATACTACTCGCCCTCAGTCGTGAACTAGTTGACTCCTAGTTGCGACATAGCAAACCTACTTGTACGGTAGTTTTCCAACCGAACTGTAAGCAGTCTTCTGCGAACACTCAGGCCAACTTACGGTGCAGTGATAATTCGTTTCGTCCCGCGCCTTTGTGCTAGAATAGTTGTGAACAACTTTCTCGAAAAAGGGGGTGATGTGATAATATGTGGTGCGCGGATGCAAAACGAAACCGAAAATTGAATATGTAGTGTGCCGTGCGGTGGCGAAGTGGATATGATGTGTATGTGCCGTGCAAGGAGGTTTAAAAAAAATTCTGGAGTGGAAGCTCTCGAAACGCCTTGCCAGCGAAAGTGAAGCCAGCTTTTGCCCACCAAAGAGCTCGGAAACATGTGCTTTTCTGGTGGTGCCTACTTGGAGATCAAATGGCTTTGATCTGTTAGTGTAAATGCTACGTTAATTACAAAATAAAAGATCGTTGTTGCCGACAAAAGTAACCCGTCGAGAGGAGTATTGACGATTGATGTCCAATAGAATTTGCCATGACTTTGAGGCTTACTTGCGAAAACTAGTAACACAAAGACACGCTTGCAGCAGTACCTGACCCGTAAAAGTTGCCATATTAAACTTCTCTGGCGTGCGTGGAAAACGCTCGCTTTCCTTCGCCGAACGGCGATGGTTTATCGTGCCCCTAGTAAGATGGCGGGCGCAGCCGCCATCTTTTGGTGGGTATGGCTTCACTATTGCGCAATAATCGCCACTCCAGCAATTCTTTTTTAACCTCCTTGGTGCCGTGCGGTGCCGACGAGGAAGACGACAGCTCGTGAGGCGCGGCCTCGAGGGTGCGTGGCCCGTGCCTTCGACAGTGCGCGAGGTTGGTCGTTGGAGGCAGGACTACCTCGTTGGGCGTCTGGCCCATAGGTACGACCCCGGCCACGTCGCGACACTCCCACCAGAGCTCAGCCTCCGCTAGACGACTGGTCTAGGAGAGCTGACGCCGGGTGCCCGAACCTGCCCGTGCCCCGTTGGTCTTGGAGAGCTGACGCCGGGTTTGAACCTGCCGTTGCCCCGCTGTTCCAGGAGGGCTGGCGTGGGCTTCCCAGGCGTACTGTTCGTGCTCAAGGGCACAACTCCCTGCCGCCGGAACCCGTGTGTCGTCGGCTCCAGTTCGTCGCAGAACCGCTGGAGTTCGACGCGGCGACCCTGCGTCTTCCGACTTCGTCACGGCAGGTGACGGCGCCGCAACCACGTCTTCGCCACTGAAAGGTGCCGACGGGGAAGCAACGACGGCCCGGCGACTACCCCGACGACCGAACTGTAGGCCGGACGTTCTATTTATTCATTTAGTTTAGTCCGCGTGCTTTTTGTTAGCAATGTCTTAATGTATGTTTTTTGTCCATGCGTGAAGGGTGCAATATAAGTGGGACGTGTGTTTGTGCACTGGCGTGCTGTCGGGTTCTTTCTGGAGCGGTCCTGCCCCAATAACATCACAGATAGATAGATAGCGAGAGGGAGACGTGAAGGCGGCCGACGTGGCCGTGCCGAAGTCTCGCCACTATTCGAGGGCCCTAGTAAAAGCAGAGCGGCAGCGGCTGCCGGCGTCCAACCCCCAGGAGCGTGAGCACGTTCTACTGCTCGCGCCTCGAGCTCTCAGCATTAGCTGCGCGAGAGGCGCGGCGCGTAAGTGGTAAAATGGTGATGATGATCGTGAGCGGTGATGAAGATGCCGCTACAGATTACTCCCCCCCGCAGAAATGAGGCCGAAATGAAAAACTATGGGGGCGTATATACAAGGCTGGTGACGCGAGACAGAATGTCCGTGGGCAGTCCGGGTCGTCAACGGTGAAGGACTATCGGGAACCCTTGGGTCTCTGGCGGGCGGCTCTGGGAGAAGCGTAGAGGGCGGGCAACTAGGCGAAAGTACGCTGGTGTCGTGCCCAGGCGGATCCCACGACGACATGAAGGGGCCTTTCGGTAGCGGACCGGTTGGCGCAAGTGAGCGCGGCTGGCAGATGGAGTTGAGGGCGGGTGCACAAGGGCCGGTGCGGGCGATGTGCGCGAAACAATGCGACATGGCACAGTGACGCCACGACGAGCAACCATCGACGAGTAGCTGCTGCGATGGGTCTTTCCTGTGCGGGCACAGCGCTGACGCGGATCTCGGTACGTGGACATTGTGACCTGAGCGGTGTCCAACTGGTCGACTTGGCCGCTTACGTGGTTAGTGGAGGGGTAGTGATGAAGACGTCTGTGGCGGCGCAACGCCGACCTCACCATTGCATTGCGGCGGACGTGCTGGCACGAGTATACAAGTCGACGGACGCGAGAACGTCGTGGTTGCAGAACCATGCCACGCGCAATGCGAGTAGTGATTAGGTGTACGGCGCGTCGGGCAGCGGTAGAAGACGCTTTCGCCGTGTCGAAGGGCATGCCTGCATTTAAGGTACACCGCTGCTAGTTCGCGTCCACCATTAAGAACTCCGGAGGAGTGATGTCATGGAACACCGCAGTCGGAGGCTCTGCCAGAGGTTCCGACAGCGCGCCTGTGCCCGGCACACGAGGGCTGGTGCTTAGTTTGGCGTGTTGGATGTCTGCCTTTGCGGCAGGCGTGGCATGTGCGGGCTGCTCTGCCATCGGCGAACCAGGCAAATCGTCCTCAGACGCTTCCGTCATCGTAGCAGCGTCTCGCAAGTTCGGCCGGTGTTGGTTCGGTGCTCGAACTTCAGCTGCGGTGGACTGCGAGGTCAATGCCGGTCGCTGCTGGCAAGACGCACATAGTGTCGAGGTTGTTGAAACGTGGTGATGGTCGATGGACGAGGACGGCGAATCCGCCACAATTGGGGAGCGAATAGCGGACGGTGCGATGTCCATGTCCGACTCCGAAGCGTGCTGTAAGGCAGCAGTCGTGGAGTCTGATGGCTCCGAGGTGTCGCGAGCCGTCGAGGTCGGAGAAGACGTGCGGATAGCGGGCATGCCTGATGGACCGTCGGCCGAGGGTGGCGAAGGAATGCACCTCGTGGCGGACTGGTCGAAGGCAGCAGCAACGTTCGGAACTTCGTCGGGTGGGTGGTCGGACGCAGGAACTGCTGCGCTAGTGGCCGGACGAGAGCGAGAAAGAGACATGGCCGGGGAAGGTAGCTCGCCGTCATGGGAGGGCTGCGGGCCGGGTGGTACCGCTCGCGTAGGAGGGGAAACCTGGAACTCACGGGTCCCCGGTAGCGGGCGGTACATTTCGCCGTAGCGGGCCAGCACCGCAGCGCAGAGGTCGTCGTAGGGCCGCAGGCTGGATGTCGTTGCGGCAGCAAGATGGTGTAGCTCAACCGGCAGCGCTTGGAGCAGGACGGCGTGCATCATCGGCTGTGCCGTGATGCCATTCAGTGCGAGAATGGCATCGAGCTGCATAAACCACGCTCGGGGGTAGGCCGGGTGGAACGGCTTCACTGGCGGGCAGAGTCGCGGAAGCATGGCAGGGGGCCGCTCGGCGAAGGGCGTGTTTTGCCGGGTCACCAATTATAGCGAGAGGGAGACGTGAAGGCGGCCGACGTGGCCGTGCCGAAGTCTCGCCACTTTATTCGAGGGCCCTAGTAAAAGCAGAGCGGCAGCGGCTGCCGGCGTCCAACCCCCAGGAGCGTGAGCACGTTCTACTGCTCGCGCCTCGAGCTCTCAGCATTAGCTGCGCGAGAGGCGCGGCGCGTAAGTGGTAAAATGGTGATGATGATCGTGAGCGGTGATGAAGATGCCGCTACAGATAGATAGATAGATAGATATAGATAGATAGATAGATAGATAGATAGATAGATAGATAGATAGATAGATAGATAGATAGATAGATAGATAGATAGATAGATAGATAGATAGATAGATAGATAGATAGATAGATAGATAGAAATGCTCGATGTGCGAAAGGTTTGCTAAGAAATGCTTTGCATTTAGAAAACGTCAGTGTATGAAAGCCTCAAACACAACACACGAAATAGAACTGGCAGAGCTTTCGAAGTTAATCAGCAGGCTTAACGTAGCAGATATAAGAGGATATAACACGGAGATAATTGAACGCGCTCTAAAGAACGGGCGCAGCCTCAAAGCGATGAAGAGAAAACTGGGCACAGGCAAAAACCAGATGCATGCACTAAGGGATAAGGAAGGCAAGTCAATACTGATATGGATAGGATAGTTAAAATAGCCGAGGAGTTTGTGTTAAAGGCGTTTGTGTTAAAGTAGCCGAGGAGAGCTGTACAGCAGCCGGGACAACCAGGACGGCAGTGTAAGTAGTAGTAGCCCAGAGGAATTGGGCATCCTGCTCCTAACGACAGGGGAAGTAAAGAAAGCCTTGGAGGGAATGCAAAGAGGCAAAGCCACTGAGTAGAATCAGATATCATGAGATCTGTTGAAAGACGGTAGGCAGATTGTGTTAGAAAAACTGGCCACACTGTATAAAGAATATCACTTAACGGTGAGGGTACCAGAATCTTGGAAGAATGCTAATATCTTAATCCATAATAAAGGGGACTTCAAGGACTTGAAGAAAACTTGGAGGACGCTTGGGCTTCGCCTTCAAGAGTAGAACGCGATAGCGTAATCGAGCGCCCTGCGCATCGCCCTCTCAATTGCTAGCCTGAATTCGGTTCTCGGTGCGTGCCTCAACCGTGCCGTAAGGGAACGAACGACTGTGAGCGGAACAGTGGCCGTTTCGAAGTATTCTAGAATGCCTACTGCAAGCGCAGTTGTTAAGTGCCCAATACGCCATAATTATTCCTTTTGCGAATCAGCGAAGGGCCCACTATGTTTCCGTAAGGCAACACGGGAACTTACGCAGCTGTTCACTTTGTTAATGCTTTTGCTGCTGATGATGAATGAATTGTCTGAGCGCTTTGTAATGGTTGGGCCAAACACCCACTCGTTGCGCAATTCACATGTTCTAACTCCTAGCGCGCATCTACGCTTCTGCCGCGCAATATTACCTGCGTCTCGTGGACTAACGCTAACATAAAGCAGTTTGCAAAGTGCGACGTAGTAGCGTAGGCAGCGTACGCTTCCGGGCGCCCCATGGAGATCACAGGAGGTACTACTGTCGCGGTTACGCGTGCGGGATGCAGCGGCCAAGCGCCGAAAGCGGTCGCTACCTGAAGCTGGTGGTGCCGGCGCACGCTTCAATAGCGATATCCTCGAGCACACGTTCGGCCACACCTGCAAGGTCTGCGAGCGCTTGTGGTTCGACAACAAACTGACCACAATCGCTACTATAACAACGTGTCACGCCTCAATATGACAGTAGAGGAATTGCACGGAGCATTCACGGTTTACCCGATTATCTCCGAGCAAGCTTCTCTAACATAATTCACTTCGTGGATATGGTGGGGATTTTTTTCTTAAACACATGACCCAATTGCAGTGCAATAGAGCATTAGGCGCTTGAATTTTTGTCACCTAAGCTGAAGAAAGCCGCCACAAGGATTGGTGTACTATCACAAATAAGAAAGTGCATGTATCGCATCGTGCTGATGCCGCACGTACGATTAGGGAGCTAAGTATAAAGCAGACTGAACAGCTTGCAATCTCTTGTTAGTTTCTGCAATGACAATGACTAACAGTTATCGCAAGCACAGTCACTTTTATACCCACAAAGGTGGCCTTTAGAAGAATGACTGACTCGCATTGGAGGGCCAGTTCGTCGACCAGTTGTTCAACGTTATGAAAATGTTGAGACTGTATAACACATACCATTAACATGATGGGCCAAATTCAAAGCACTTCTCCTACGTAAATATTTTGCCATTGGCTGGCCAAGTTAACTAATATATGCAGCATCAGGATTTGCCCAAACGTTCTCGCATGAATGCATTTAGCGGATCAAATTTTATGTGAATACTAATTACGTTCATAAACTGAACCTGACATCACATTTATAGCGTTATACCCTTTACATCCGTTAGGCCGCTGATTGTGTGGCGCGAGTGCTCAGAAAATACACCGATATTTTCCTAGCTGTGTGTATACACGTATTTACGCACGCGCGTGTTGTGGTCATGCATAATAAGCGCATTTGCTTCAGTGATGTCCCAGAATTTTACCTTGTGAAAATAGTAGAAAACTCAACAAGGCGTGTTGCTGAGCTAGTTGGTTCATTACTTGAAAAAAATAGGTATGGCGCAGAAAGGACCATGGCGAAGTGTACCGGGGCGTTTTTTTTTTTTTTTAGAATGCTTCCAAACCAACTAGTCCACCGACAATCTTTTACGAACTGGCAAACACGTGTTCGCCACGTGTTTGTCAGTTTATGTTTTTACTTCGTCACCGTCCTTTTTATGTCATACCTATCTTTCTCACGCGAAAATCTCGTTCAACGATTGCTTCCGACGCACTTTTAGAAACAGTCACATTTAATGTTAATATACTGCACATGAAATATGATGATAAATGCGGTTCAATCGTGGTGTACTCAAGGTTTTCATGCAGCGACACGTTGCAGCAAGCGATGCATCGAAAATTCAACGAACGGCATGCCCACAGACGATATGCTGGGGGGAACGCACACCATTCTCGGAGGCTGAGCCGTGCTCCGAAGATGGGAGAATTAGCCTTTTTTCTCCTTCTTCCAGTTCTACCCCCCCCCCCTCGTCTAGCGTCAGTTTCGCGAAACTCGCTTGACCAGGCAGGGTAGGGTAGCCATCCCGAAGGAGGGATAATTGTTGTTGCGGTAGCAGGTTTTTTTCGCTCCGGCCAGCAGAATTCTTCAAGAAGTGTCGGCGTGTGGACATGTGTGGCGGAAAATGAAAATTGTTTGCGAGACGGATGCCGGATTCCGGCACTGTTTTCGGCAGAGATCACCGCAGCGAGCAACTAGTGGCGCAGTGCTTCCATATTGGACTCGCTCGCCTCATATAAGGCTACGTGTTGACTGCTCTTATGTCTCATCCGATTTTTCTTGTTTTCTTATCGTGCATTTCGTATTGACCATCCTTTGTGTGCATTCTGCTACTATTACGTTTTTTATTCGCTCGTGTTCTTACCGATTTGACAGGCACACGTGAGAGGTTTTCATGCACAATTCATTTCCATTACAATCTTAAGTTTAGATAAGCAGTGCCTACGTGCGTGTCTACCTTGTTTAGATGTGGAGTTCATGAGATGTTCTGGTACCACTCCCAATGTTTTCCAGGTCGCGTGCAGTAGTTTATTTATGCTTCTGCTCGTAATTTATGACTCAAGAAATTGTAATTTTCGCTTAAATGATAGCGCTAATTTAAGTGGCAGTCATGTGTTGCAAATGCCTAACGTTTGCAAACCAACCCAACCTTATTTTTTGGTGAATATGATAAACATCGGGAGCGGTGGGCTAGGGGGGGGGGGGCTCCTCAGCTAGTAATTAGCTCACGCGTATACATACTCTTCTAGTCTGGTTGCCACTCTTAATCTCGCCTTTTCGCCGGGCCACCAAACATTGCCTTTGTTTTCTTCGGGTCAATCTTCAATCTTACTTTAATGCTTCGTTCATTTACATCTCCAGAATTTTTTTGTGATGCGTCACCGTCACTGCTGAAATGCGCGATATCGTCCGCAAAATTAAGTAGCTAAGATATTCTCCGTTATTCTTTATTACTATTTTTCCCCTTTCCAGTTCTTTAAATATTTATTGTGACTGTGCCGTGAATAACATTGAATAGATTGTAACTCTTCGCGTGAACCCCATTCTCGATAAGGATATTCCTGCCTTTCTTGAGGAATACGGCGGCTGCGGGATCGTTTTAGTGGTTGGCTATGGTACCTACAGATGTTTAGGTATTCTTTTATAGCATAATAATTCCGGAACTGCTGGCGTGTGTTGATATGTGTGATTAAATTTGTGTTTATTACCTTGAAAATGTGTTGATCCTTCATTAACCAGACGCATACGCTGGTTTTGCAGCAGGCCTTTCATCTTTTTAGTTGTGTCGGAGACAATATTGACTTTTCTTCTCGGCCTTGCACGATTCCACAGAATTCTGGGTCTTAATGGCACATTAATGGTAGTCGATTGGCACATTAATGGTAGTCCCGAATGGTAGTCGATGAATGCCGTTAGGACGAGAACAGTGGCGTAGCCAGGGGGGAAGGGCACACCGGCCCCGTGCCCCCCCCCCCGAAATTTTTTCCATGGCACACATAGCACAAAATGACACTCGACCACATCTGCCTGCCCGGCCCCCCTTCAGAACAAGGTGGCGCCCCCCCAACCCCCCCGAAAAAAAATTCTGCTGACGGCCCTGGCCGCGAATAGGCTATTTTAGCACATCTGACTTACAGTACTGTAATACCGAAGTACCGCGATCGGCGCGTAGGCGTTTTACTTTATAACACATGTACCAGCCTTTCTAATCAAGTTACTGTACGCATCGAGCAACTACCGCCGGTGTCCCCATCTAAACTAGCTACGTGCAGACCACGACGGTACAGCATTACCGTACTTACCGCACGGTAATCCACCACTGCTAAGATACCATAATAACGGGTGCAAACGGTCACACCGGTGGCTTCCCGATGTCGGCGGGGCCGACAGCACGCCAGCATCGGCTAGCTTTTATACCCCGATCACACTGGCAAGTTTAGTGTCATTTTGAGCGAGTGCACTTACGCCCCCAGAATGGCACTTTGGCAGCGCGCTGCTACACGAGAAAGGGAAGTGCACTTTGAAAATGATTGTAATGGCGATGGGTACTTAAGTAGCACAACAGGTATTTGTTATTTCAGGCAATGTTTCTTAAGTAATACTGTGTTACATCTATAACCACCCCTTAAAATAAAATTTACGTACAAACGCGGCGGCTCCAGCCATTGCACGGCGTGCGCTGGGCATGCCCCTGGCGGTCGTGGCTGTAAACTGCCCGAGAACGAGAATAGCAAAGTAGTTCTTTTTGTATTATAGTATGTTTTAATGCATAAGAATATTCCTAATAAAGAAAACGATAGTTCAAAATGCTATGAACTCGGCTTCGGATAATAACTTATTTATTTTCGAGCCACTGCTATTGATGCTAGACACTCCGTCTCGGCGAAGTGAGTTTGGCGAACGCACTCGCCGGCAAGTGCGCTTTGCAGCGAGTGTCACTAAACGTTCCCGTGTGACAGCGTGCGAATGACACTAGTGGCGAAGTGCACTCGCTCAAAGTGCACTTAAGTTGCCCCGTGTGACAGGGGTATTACATAGGTCCAATGACGGCCTGCCATCATCGGCTGAATAACGGCAGGCCCGTCTCGGAGCGACGCTGGCTATAGAGCCCACATCGGCTCAACGCCAGCAAGCCCAGATTGGCCGAACGCCGGCTAGCAGACACCGGGCCGATGTGGGTGAAAGCAGCGCGAGCGTGATTTACCGACGTGGGGCCAATATTGCTACCAACATTTGCCGACGTTAGACCGAGATCAGTGCAATGCCGGCGTGCTGCCTGGGGGTCTTGCAGTACATTGTCCTCGTGCATAGCAATGCAACAACATAGCCCACAGGCCACCATGGCGGTAATTGGATTCTTTGCTCGCATATCGGATAGTACAAGTGGAAAATTGCGATTTCTGAGAGAAAAGAAAATGGTGTCGCAGAGAACACACCAAAAGAAAGTTGACGTGTATCCAAACAAGCGAAAACTGAATGCTGGCATCCCGGGAGCCGTTAGGTGAGAAGAGCAACCAACTTAGAAATCAGCCCGTGTTTTAATGCAGAAATAAGGCTCAGTACACGCGTCAGCGCTAATTGCTTGTACATCTGTGTTACGGCCGTTTTTGTAACCGTTGAAGTTGGTGTATCGCGTTTCACTCAGATGCCAGCAAGAAGCGTTACCGGGAATTTTGTTCAAGAATTAGCATTCTGACATTCATGGAAGACATTCAGTGTAAGTCTCATTGCGACCACTGTCACGGGGCAAGAGTACTGAGAGACGTACAGATAGAAGGAGTCGCTAGTTTCCAATGATTTCGTGATGCGCCTGACTCAATGGGATGCACGTAATACATTGAGATGGCAATTTAGACAACGTTATAATACCATCTCATTGCAGGACAGCTCAGGGTTTTTCAATAAATGCAGTATCTACATTAAATAAATGCACTCACCTTGCGGCGAAGCAGCAAGGAGAGGCCGATTGATTTCTTTTCGTCGTCTTCTTCTAACTCTTTTCGCGGCGCGTCAAGAAGCAGTAGTAGGAGTCCTTGAAACCGTGGCACACACCCACGTTGAGTAATGTAGAGTAGAGTAGATCCTATAAACTCTGGCACACACCCACGCTGGGGGATTGTCCAAGAAGCGGATAGTTTTAAAGACGATAGCCTTTCTTGGGGAACTTAAACACCTAAATTTTGGTCTGTCTTTATGTCTTTCTGTTTGTCGGCACGTCCCTCGATTCAGCCACCCGGCCAAAGTTGAACCACTTGCCCAAGGGCCAGCCACCTTGAACGGATGACTAGGTTCATACTTGTGTAGATTGTTGATCAAAAAGCAAACATTACGCATATCTGAGGCGCAGCATCACTAGGTAAGTATTAGGTGCTGTGTTCCTTTAATAGAAAATACATAGATACGTAATTCTAGAGACCCTAGTTTCTCAAGCTGCGCTGAAAATGCGACTGCGCTGAAACTTGTCTTCCTCCATGCCCTCTGCACGAGCTCATTGCTGTGTTTCGGTTTCGGTTCCTTATTGCACTGCATGAATGCCATCGGGTGCCGCTCTGGCATTCCTGTTTTACTCAGGCGACGTGTAAATAAAAAAGTGTGTGGAGAGCACACGTTGAGTACGGACGTTCCTTGTGCTTCGGCACTTCCCGCCAAACCGCGTGTTCGGGCTGGCTGGCGTCCCCGCCGGTCACGTTGGTCACCGCCGGTCTTCGCCTGCTGCTGCGCCGGGACTACCAGCCCGCAACACAGCACTCATGTTTCCCGACGTATTGCCAGATGGCGTCCATATCTCACGCAGCGCCTCTTCTATCGTCTTTAGACGACATTTGCAGCGACGCACGCAGATACGCGGCCAATTTTTAAAATATAATCCTTAATGTAAAGCGTTAACTTTTAGGGGCGAAGCTCCTTAAGGCGGCACCCGTTCGTCCCTCGTAGTCGTAGTCGTAGTAGTCGTAGTGCGTAACCAGTCTTACGCTTTGACCTCCAAGGTGGTGCCGGTGGGAGATTTTTCCTGTGCGTTGTTGAACAATAAAAAATTCACAGCGTGCGCGTTAACTAAAAGCCGAATTCTTCTGTCTCTCATTCCCCATTAGCAGCCATTGGCATGTTCCAGTAGGAAACGTTAGTAGAAGTAGAAGTGTAAGTGTTAGCTAAAAGCCGACTTCTTCTGTCTCTCATTCCCATTAGCAGCCATTGTTTACCTCCAAGGTAGTGCCTGGTGAGATTTCTCCTGTGCGTGATTAAACAATAAAATTTCTGTTCAAAACGCCGTTGATTGACGAAATAAACCAACGAAAGACGCCAGATGTTTTGTAAAAGCAAAACGAAAGAACGCCAGATGTTTCTAAAGCAAAACGAAAAGACGCCAGCTGCTTAACGAAAGACGCCAGATGTTTTCTAAAGCAATGGTTTTCTAAACAATGAAAATTCACAGCGTACATGTAAAATTAAAGTGAGCTGCAAGTCGTCATAACTCATCGAACCTTTAGTATAAACGCGCCCGATCTCACGTCGGTGATGATGTACTGGGCAGAATTCACGGAAGATTCACGGTTTACCATGAACCTCCGCAGCTTCGCCCACTCATCATCATTCACTCCGTGGATATGCTGTGATTTTTTTTTTCTATTTAAGAGGAAAAAAGTGAAAATGAAATAATAATTTAAAGAATAGAATAATAGAATATAATATAAGCAATGAAGCGGAGAATATGAATAAGAAATAATAAAGAAATTTGGAAAAGTAGGAATTGGCGTCTAAGCTAGAGCACGATCGAGTAACTGATTTATCACCGCGTTACAATGCGTGCGATAAAAACGAGAGACAAATGATGGGTTACAAGTAGAGGTGTGCGAATATCAAATTTTGAAGTGTGAAGCGAATTCGAATAATAAGAACCAACTCCGAAGGGAAGCGACTATTTTTTGACTATTTTCGGCTAAATGTTACAACTACACACTTAAAAAAGATAAGTTTCTATCAACCAGACGTGAAAAAGTGGTTTGTTGTACAGCGATTAGTGTAGAGGAAATTGTACGACATTATTGCTTGACTGTAGCACACATGATGTTATTTAATCTTGTCGTGAAGAATGGATAGCTGCTAGGTATGTTCGGGAAGAGGCGACACCGTTGTGCATGCCACCGTTCCTGCAGACCACGAAACCAGCCACCCATTGCACACATTACTGCTGGTGTGTTAATCTTGTTGTCCTAGTTCAATCCTCTATGTATGCTTTCTCTGTTGGGCGGCGCAATATAAACTGAACAGCAGATGCTCATTCCAGAGAGAGAGAGAGAGAGAGAGAAATAACTTTATTTATCCCATCTATAGGGAAAGGGGCTGCGAGATGAAGGTGAGGGATCCTACTCGCGGTAGGCCCACCTCAGGATAGCTTCCTGAAGGGCGGGGTTGCAGCTGCGCATGGCAGTCTCCCACATCTCCTGACTACTTAATTGTTTACGAAGGCTCTGGGGAGGGTAGTGACTTTTGCATTGCCACATAATGTGGTTAGGGCCCGCTCGCCTGACAGAAGAAAACTTGCAGTGCGAATTAGGGTACATCCCGGGGTAAATTTTGTGGCGTAAGGCAAGGGAAAGAAAAGTGCGGGTTTGGAGTCGACGCCAGAGAACCTCGCGCCTGCGTGAGGACCGACGTAGTAAAGGCGGGAGGGTTTGGCGACCTAGGCGGTAATGCCCGCAAATGTCATGGTATGTAACAAATCTGTCTTTAGTGGTAAACGCAGGAGGGAGATTGTCGGTGTCTGAAGCGTCCCCTAGTCCTATAGCCTGCCCTAGGATCGTGAAAGCTCGAGCGCTTGCATGGGCCGCCTCATTACCAATTAGGCCTGCGTGAGCTGGTGTCCAGAATAATGTAACAATTTGGGATGGCGGATTACGAGAGAGAATGGCTAGGGCTGTCCTGCAAACCCTACCCGCTCCGAAGTTGTATATGTCAGTTTTTGAGTCGCTTACAATGACAGACGAATTAGCAATTGCTGCTGCGAGTGCCACCGCGGCCTCCTCCGCCTCCTCCGAAGACGACGCTCCAATGGACGCTGCCGTTTCAACACAGCCAGTGGAGCTAACCGATAAGGCGAATTTCTGTCCACACGTATACTCTGCGGCATCGACAAAGACCACACCTTTGGAGTTAAAGAACTTTTTCTGTAGAGATTTAGGTCGTTGTCGCCCTCTATGCTCGTGATGAACAGCATGCATATTTTTAGGGAGAGGAGGGATATCAAAAGTCTCATGAATCTGGTGGGGAATATTAAATTTCTCCTTGGTCATCGGTGCTGGGATAATGTTTAGGGAGTTTAAAATACGTCTACCAGTGTGGGTGTTCGATAAGCGTTGGTACTGAGCTGTCAGGTGGGCTTCTGCGAGCTCACTAAAGGTATTCAAGGTGCCTGTAGCCAAAAGTTTCTCAGTAGAGGCTGCACTTGGCACTCCAAGGGCAAACTTGTATAGCTTGCGTATCAGTGTATTAACCTTATCTTCCTCAGGCCTTGTTAGGTGAAGATAAGGGAGGGAGAATGTGATTTTACTGATGGCAAATGCTTGTACAAGTCTTATTAAATCTGCTTCGCGAAGACCACCGTGCTTATTCGAGACCCTTTCTATAAGCCGTGTTGTGTGGTCTACGCTCGTAGCAACCGTTTTAAGTGTGTAAGTGTTGACTTTGTTAGATTGAATGTGCATGCCTAGTACACGTATTTTGTCTACAATGGGAACTTGCTTCCCATTCAGGTTTATGTGAATGCTGGGTCTGTCGCGCTTATTAGCTGAGATAAGTAACAGCTCAGATTTAGCTGGCGAGCACTCGATGTTCATGAGCCACCACATCTGCGGCCTCTTGTAAGGTATCTTGAATGTAGCCATCGGATCCACCCTTCATCCATATATTAATGTCATCTGCATATAAAGAAAATTGAACATCCGGTATGTGGGCCAGCGACTCAGAAATAGACCTCTTGGCTATGTTAAAAAGGAACGGTGAGAGCACAGATCCCTGAGGTGTGCCAAAGCTACCTAGGGTGATTGGGGGCGAATTTTGGTCACTGAGACCAATGATAGCCGTGCGGTTGGTAACGAGTTCGCGGATATAGTCATACATTTTCTTGCCACAGTTAATCTTGTCTAATTCGCGTAAGACAGAGCCATAATCTATATTGTTAAACGCACCGCGAAGGTCGAGCCCCAGCATGGCTTGGGTGTCTTTACTACCACTGGCAGTAAGGATGTCATGTTTAGCCCCAGCATGGCATCATGGCAAGAGAGCGATTGGCGAAAGCCAATCATGTCTGGTGGGAATAACCGATTGTCTTCTGTGTACTTATTTAAGCGATAAAGAATGACATGTTCGAGGGTTTTGCCCAAACATGACGTTAGGGAAATTGGTCTAAGGTTAGCTATGTCTGAGGGCTTATTAGGTTTAGGGATAAAGATTACCCTGGCGGCTTTCCATGAGTTCGGAAGGGAGCTGTTATTGAAGCAGTGATTATAGTAACCTGTAAGGGCGGATATCGATTTGTCGTCCAGATTTCGAAGTAATTTATTAGTTATATTATCGATACCCGGCGCAGATGTAGTTTTAAGGGAAAATAGGGCATGTCAAACTTCTGTCTCCGTTATTGGGGCGTCGAGAAGTTCATTGACCTCGCCTTTATAGTCTAATTGCTCGTGAGTTGTAGTGAGGGGGAGGTGCAATTGTGCAAGCTCTCGAAAAAGAAGGAGGATGTTATCATTGTGTTTGTGCAATAACCGAGTGATGTAATAACTGTGATGAGCGCGCGATGTCGATGGGTCGAGCAAATGTCTCAGCAATTGCCAAGTCTTCTTATTACTAAGATTATCGTGCATGCTCTCGCACATTTGACCCCATTGTTGATTGACTAGTTGGGTCGCATATGCATGTATGTCGTGATCGAGTGTAGCTACACGGATGCGAAGCCTGCCGTTGTGGCGGTGTCTTTTCCAGCGTTTTAATAGCGATTCCTTCGCTTCCCACATGTGGAATGGTTTGGCATCAACTGTTCGGAACGGGGTATCAAATGGCATACTGCTTGTGTGTTTGTCAACGTCTGCTTGGAGTTGGCTGATCCACTTTTGTAAATCATCTATGGAACCAGGAGCATTATTCGCGCGAGTTTGCCGAAATTTGTCCCAATCCGTAAGTTTCGGAGGTTGGGTGTTAAAGGGCTTGTGAAAGAACGTTAGAGAGGTCTGAATGACGTAGTGATCACTACCGAAATTGATTTGAAGGTTTTCCCATTTAGCTAAGTTAACCCGAGAGGTGAGGGTGAGACCTGGTGGCGTATCTTTGGAGACGATATTTCCTAAGCGGGTAGGTATGTCGAAGTCATTGTGCAGGGTGAGTTGGTGATCTTGTATATGGGTCCATAAAGCTCGTCCTTTAGGTGTGGATGTTGTGTGACCCCACAGCTGCTTTGGAGAATTCAAATCGCTAACAATGAGGAGCGGATTTCTCCGGGCTTCCTGTCTAGCACGAGCAAAAAGGACGGTAAACCTGTGTTGTTTCGAGTTGGGACTGCTGTAAATATTAAGGAGGTAAATGGGGGCCGACCTGGCCTTTTTGGGAAGTATTTCTACGAAGTCATGATGAATGTCGATACCATCAAAATAAGTACAAGTAACGGTTAAGTGCTTTGGGCTAGAATTGCGGTATTGGGACGTTCACATCTTGTGCATTGGAATGTATTGTAACCAGGAAATTTATTACGACCATGCGTTTCTTGTAGAGCAATGACTGCAGGTGGTTGTGTGAGATTTGCTATGTATTGTTGCAGACTAGTTTTCTTTTTCGAAAGGCCCCTGCAGTTACACTGCCACACAACTATTTCGGAGCGCTTAGGGGACGCGGCCATGCATTCGGTCAAGTCTTTCGATAATTTGACTGAATCGATCGCCAACGTGGTTAAATCTCTCGTCAAACTGGCTAACTTTGGCGCTTATATGGGTGCTGAGGTCATGAACGATAGTGGTAAGGGACTCAAGCTTAGCTTGTACGGAATCCATGCATTTTTCAACGGCGTCAAAACGATTGTTAGAGTTGCGAATATGTGCCGCCATTTTACGACTTAGCTTATCGTGTTCTTCCCAAGCATCTCTACCATCATCGCTAGATTTGCGCTTTGTGGAGTTGCCAATAGTGGGAGGAGGAGAAGTGTACATGGTTGTGGACTGATCATTATTCTCGCGGATCGAGGGAGTTGTTATATTGGGTTGTTTATCAGTAACGAATTGAGGAGCCGGAACGGTTGTGGAGATAGGAGCGTTTGTGGAGAGCGAAGGGGTTTGGAGGTCGTGAATCTGTTTACGCAAGGCACGATCTTCTTCCTTAATCTGCTGTAGGAAGGCATAGATGGGGGCATCGGGAAGTTTAGCGTTGAGTGAGCTGTGGGAAGCTACCGAAAGCCAGCCTACCTGCGGAGGGCTTGATTTGTTGCTGGGGGGAGCAGCTGGCAAGGAGGGCCAGTCGTCCTCTTGCTTCTTCTTAGGAGGAGGCCCCTGCTTCTTGGTTGGAAGAGGCGGTTTGGTCTTGGGTGAAGGAGGAGTTTTGTCGACCTTGGAGAGTGGTGTTTTGGGCTTATAATCGTAGTGCACACTGAACAGATCCAGTCTTATGGCTTCCACTGCACAGCACGCACCTCGGAAGGCACACATGGTCAGGCGGAGGATCCAGAGTTCCACATTTACGGCAGGTCTCCTCTTTATGCGTAGGGCACACATCTGGCCGATGTCCAACAGTCCAACAGCGAGTGCAGGCTTCCATCTTTTATCGGAAACGCTTGCACCGGAGCATTGCCATTTCATATTCGACCCAAAAAGGAACCTTCGTTCCTAAAAAAAGTCACGAGGACTGCGTCAGAAGTTTTCCCCATCCGCCTGGCTTTCAAAAAATGCATTTCTGGGTTGCACTTACGAAGCATAGGAAGAATATCTTTTTCGTAGATAACTTCTCCCAGGCATAACCTGTCGATGTAGATGATGCCTTTGCAGGTCTCGGAGTTTGGAACGCTCTACGAGTTGACTTCGTGCTCTTGGCCGTCCACCATGAGCGACTTTATGGCGAGATATTTCGTCAGGCGGTCATAGCTCTCCGAACTGAGGGTAACTGTGTTGGTCGTGGGGTTGATCGTAACGATGTCCTGACGCAGCTCCATAGTGGCTGGAAGACCGGCCGCCGTAAAGAGTAGTTTAGAAAGTTGGAAGTGACTGAAGCGGGAGGCGTTGAAACCTCCGCGAACGCGAAAAATAGCTTTGTAGGAACCTTCGGGTAGCTTGGGAGGTCTCACTTTGTTTTTCTTGGAGATCATTTGTTGCCATACAGCAGCTTTGGCAGTGGCAGCGATGGCGTCCTTACGAAGTGAGTTCTTGATATGCGGCGTCGTAGATGTGCGTTTGTCGCCATTTGAGCATCTCCTCCGGGCTCCATGCCTCCGGGGAAAGGTCCTCCCCTTCTGCCACCTCAACCTGGCTCACGACGCACGAGGCGTGCAACGCCTACGGCGTCCGAGAGCCACCAAGCTCTCGTAGGCGCGGAAACACAGAAGTCAATGAAACGCGTTTTAGTGCAGAGATCTTTCCAAAAAATGTCGCAAAACGTTGGAGAAAGCCTCACTCATGTCGTGCAAAAAATCACAAGGATATTACATGAAAGATGGGAGTTACACACAAAAACTCAAGGAGCCGAAGAAACACGTCCACGCGCGTTGACGCCACCTTGCGTTTTTCTTCTCATTTCAGGATCTTCAGATTTGGATGACCCCGAAGAGTACTGGGTTTCTTATTTTCAGACATCTCTTTTTTTGTAATTTTCCTATGGCTCCCAAGTTTAACAGGCATCAGGCATTGACACTCAGACTCTTGCAGGTCGGGGCATATGCTGGCCCCGCACTCTTGAACAGGAGCTTTGCTCAGCATTTGTCAGACTTGGCTCAGCTTTGCTCAGACTTTGCCAGATTAGAACACGTGCTCTGGCGATGTCCCGCGTTACGAGTTGACGAAGACGTTACGTCGTCCGGGTGGGATGCTGCAGTACGTAGTCCGGATTTGAAAGCACAACTGTTGCCAGTCCAGCGGGCCCGCGACGTGGCGGAGAAGCTAGGCCTATCTGTTCCGACGTGGGAGCGGCCCGCTATGTGCTTTTTCACGCCCCGAAGGACCTTAATAAAGTTCTTTTCATTCAATTCCCAACTTGTTTGGTGGTGTCGTTCAAAATAACATCGGCACTCTATTGGAACAACGTGCTCGGCTTCATCCACATTGTCATGATCCAGCCATTCCGTTCCAACACTGGTACATTTGCAACACTGGTACAACATTCTTTGTGCTGGTTTCAATATTTGCAAAATTTGAGATGTTCCACTATGTCGAATAATCAAATCGGCTTGCGAATCGAGTGTGCTATCAAACCAAACTAATCGAATATTCCATGTTTCGAATATTCGCATCCCCTTAGTCACAAGTCTACTAATTTTTCTCGAAGGTACGAGCCAGGTGCTGAAGTCATAGCAACAATGACTACGCCCTTGATTCTTGTAAACATTTTTAAAGCTGACGTATAAAGTCTGCGTTGAATGACGCAAAATCATCATCATCATCATCATCATCATCCTGAGCCTGTCTACGCCCACTGCAGCACAAAGACGTCTCCCATGTTCCGCCAAGCAACCCGGTCCTGCGCTTTCTGCTGCCACGTTATGCCTGCAAACTTCTTAATCTCATCTACCCACCTAATTTTCTGTCTCCCCCTCAGGCGTTTGCCATCTCTTGGAATCCAGTCAGTTACCCTTAATGACCACCGGTTATCCTGCTGACGTGCTACGTGCCCGGCCCATATCCATTTCTTCTTCTTGATTTCAACTATGATATCCTTAACCCCCGTTTGTTCCCTGACCCACTCTGCTCACCTCCTGTCTCTTAAGGTTACACCTATCATTTTCCTTTCCATCGCTCGCTGAGTCGTCCTCAATTTAAGTTGAACCTTCTTTGTAACTCTCCAGGTTTCTGTTCCGTAGGTAAGTACCGGTAAAATGCAGCTGTTATATACCTTCCTCTTGAGGGATAGTGGTAGACTGCCATTCATGATTTAATAATGCTTGCCGAATGGGCCCCATCCCATCCTTATTCTTCTAGTGATTTCACTCTCATGGTTCGGCTCCGCGGTTACTACCTGTCCTAAGTAGACGTACTCCTTTACAACTTCCAGTGTCTCGCCACCTATCTCAAAGCGCTGTTCTCTGCCAAGATTGTTCCACATTACTTTAGTTTTATGCATATTAATTTTCAGACCTACTCTTCTACTTTGCGTATCCAGTTCAGTAATCATGAGCTGTAATTCGTCTCCCGCGTTACTCATCCACGCAATGTCATCAGTGAATCGCAGCTTACTGAGGTACACTCCATTAACTGTCATTCCTAATTCTTCCTAATCTAGGGCCCTGAAAACCTCCTGTAAACACGCGGTGAATAGCATTGGAGAGATCGTGTCTCCTTGCCGTACGCCCTTATTTATTGGGATTCTGTCGCTTTCTTTATGGAGGACTATAGTAACTGTGTATCCGCTGTAGATTTCTTCCATTATGTTTATATAAGCTTCGTCGACGCCCTGATTCCGCAGTGCCTGCATGACTGCTGATGTCTCAACCGAATGAAATGCCTTCTCGTAATCTATGAAGGCTATGTATAGGGGTTGGTTGTATTCCGCGCATTTCTCTATCACCAGATAGTATGAATATGGTCTATTGTTGAGAAGCCTGTACGAAATCCTGCCTGGTCCTTTGGTTGATTGAACTCTAATGTCGCATTAATTCTGTTAGCAATTACTTTCGTAAATAGCTTGTAGACTACGAACAGCAAGCTGATGGGCCTGTAATTTTTCAGGTCCTTGACGTCTTCTTTCTTGTGAATCAAGAAGATGTTGGCATTCTACATGTTGGCATTCTACCAAGATTCTGGTATCCTCCCCGTCGAGAGACACTTCGTATACAAGGTGGCGAGTTTTTCTATCATCGCTCCACCGTCTTGCAACAGGTCTGATATTACCTGATCCTCACCAGCGGCTTTGCCTCTCTGCATTCCCTTTAGGGCTTTCTTTACTTCTCCTGTCAATACTGGCGGGAGTTCAGATTCCTCTGGACTATTACTGCTTCTTACGTTATCATCCTGACTGTCTCGGCTGCTGTACAGATCTCTGTAGAACTCTTCCGCTACCTCAACTATTCTATCCATTTTTGTTGTAACTTTGCCTTCCTTGTCCCTCAATGCATACATCTGATTTTTACCTATGTACAGTTTTGTCTTCATAGCTTTGGGGCTTCTTCCATTCTTCAGAGCATGCTCAATTCTCTCCATATTATACTTTCTTATGTCGATTACTTTACGCCTATTGATTAACTTCGAAAGCTCTGCCAGCTCTATTTTTTCTGTTGCATTTGAGGCTTTCATGGCTTGACGTTTCTTAATAAGGTTTTTCGTCTCTTGGCATAGCTTACCAGTGTCCTGTCTAACGACTGTACCCCCGACTTCCACTGCACACTCCTTAATGATACTAGTCAGATTATCAATCCTTGCGTCAACGTTAGTGCCTGTTTCCTCGGTTAAAGCCGCGTATCTATTCTGAAGTGAAACTCGGAATTCCTGTACTTTCCCTCTCAGAGCTAGTTCATTAATCGGCTTCTTGCGTATCAGTTTCTGCCCTTCCTTCCTCAAGTCTAATTGAATTCTAGATCTTACCATTCTATGGTCACTGCATCAGATTTTGTACATCCTGTACAAGATCCGGATGGATCCACATCCACATCCTGTACAATGCCCGGGTGGACGCACATTATGAAGTCTATTTATTTTTAGTTTCGCCATTAGGCCTCGTCCGCGTTCGCTTACGGGTAGACCGGTTTCTGTAGAAGGTATTCAAGATCCGTAAATTATTGCGTTCTGCGAACTCTACTAGTAACTCCCCTCTGGCGTTTCTAGAGCCGATGCCATATTCCCCCTGCATGATCTCCAGCCTGCTTCTTGTCTACTTTAGCATTAAAGTCGCCCATCAGTACAGTATACTGTGTCTTTACCTTACTTATTGCTGATTCTACGTCTTCGTAGAAGCGTTCAACCAGGAGATCACCATGGCTGGATGTAGGCGCGTAGGCCTGTACCACCTTCCTCTTGTACCTCTTATTAAACTTAATTACGGTACATATCACCCTCTCATTAATGCTATAGTATTCCTCTATATTACCAGCTATATTTTTATAAATAAGGAGCCCCACTCCTAGTTCTCTTCTGTCAGCTAAGCCACGATAGCATAGGACGTGTCCGTTATTCAGCACTCTATAAGCCTCCTGTGCCCTTGTAACCTCACTGAGCCCTATTACATCCCATTTAATACCCTCTAATTTCTCGAATAGTACAGCTAGACGCGCCTCACTGGATAAATTTCTAGCGTTATACGTAGCCAAGTTCAGATTCCAATGGCGGTCTGTCCGGACCCAGAGATTCTTAGCACCTCTGCTGCGTCGCAGGTCTGACCGCCGTGTTGGTCAGTTGCTTCGCAGCCGCTGGGGACTGAGGGCCGAGGGTTAATTGGTGTATTCATGTGGGAGGTAGTGGCCAAGTACTACGCCAGGGTGGCCAGTCGATCCTGCTCTGGTGAGGGAACGTATTGCTGGCTGTGGTCGCCAGTGAGGCTGCACCCCAGGCGTTTTTGCACAATTCCATCATCACGCGGGTTTTTTTTTTTTTTGCAAGATCAGTTTTTCCTTAATTTGAGCCAAAAAGATAGTTACTGTCAGCAGAAGACAGTGGGCTCGCGAAAGAAGCTTCGTTGTATAAGCGCTGAGATGTTACTGTATTTTGGGTCCAAGTCTACATGTTCTTGCAGCACGAACGTGTTCGACCTGCGGTTATATTCAAGCAAGAAGACTCTTTTGCATGCTATGTCTACTAAACATTTCCAAATTTCGTTTATTAACAGGGAAGCTTTTCTTGGTCAGGCCTTTCATGTTCGGGATCCGTGGTAACGCTTGTGGGCATCATAAACGGATATGCGCCACAGATATTGGGTAAATCTCACTACTGAATATGAAGGCAATACTGAATATGAAGGCAATAGTTAAGGCCAAACTCCATATACGCGAAAATGCACGCGACAGCGACGAGCGACGCGACGTAGATCATCTTCGCGCAAGCGGTCGCTTGGATGGGCAAACTCCATTGACGTGACAGCTTCGGCGAGCGATCTCCATTGTTGCTGGCATGAGGGCGTTTACTCGTACCAAAAGTGGCCCGTTGTCAGCGGTATGCAATTCAAATTGCGATGCTTTGTTGCATAACGGTACGTAAAATGCTCATCATTGTCTTGCAGCATTGTTTTCGATCCCATCACTACTACTACGTGCCGCCAAGCCGCGTCACAGACGGCGCGGGACTTGTAGTTCCCGTCCCTGAGGTCACGTAACGCACGTTCGCGTTCAAGAACGTCAACGTTGCACTCGTAGCCGTTGGCCATGTTGATGAACGTTGTTGCTGATGCGCGTAGATAAGAAATTGGCGGCAATCAGCAGTGCGTCACTGATGTATCTTGTTCCGGTGTTTTGCTATTAGCTGCTCGAGCACAGCACTTCCGGACGACGAGCGACGGATTCCAAATCTGAAAAACCGAGCAATCGCGCGATATCGACCACGCAAGACGTCGCGCGAACGGCTCGTTTCGTGGCTCATAGCATCGCTCTTCGCTTTCGCGTGCATTTTCGCACATATGGGGTTTGGCCTTTAGCCTAACAAACGGGTATGTGCCACAGAAATATGTGCGGCCTATCAGAAAAGTGTCATCATCATAAACGCGTATGTGCCACAGAAATCGGGTAAATCCCACTACACACAACTTCCGGTAAAAATGAAGAAGAAAACAGTTAGCCCAACCAATGGCGTGCGCATTATCACAGTCACACCACTGTCACGTGATACTTTGCGGCTATAAAAGGTGGTGTCCATACTACCACATCCAGGCTTAACAAAGTGTGTTTAATAAAGACAAGTGATACAACATACCGGAGCATCTTAAGCGAAGGCTTCTTTGTAAATTTGTGTATAAGAGGGGTATGGTCAATGGATGGATGGATGAATAAACTTTATTTTGGTCCCTCAGAACGCGCCCTAGCATTTTGCGGGTCGATGCGATAAATCTACACGACCACCTCAAAGCTTTACAAAGAGTGTTTCATAAAGAGCAGTGATACAACATACCTGAAAGAATTGCAAAACATAGGAATGCATGAGCCTGACGAAGGGAGGGCCACCAGCTTCGCTCTTTCATCGGTGTCCGCGAAGTTGAGCTGGTTCAATTTTTTCTAAGTTGTTCAATGATTCTCTATCGCAACTCAATCTCCGCGAGCAACTATGAATCTTCATCGTTATTTTTTTAAATATATTAAATATTTCACCTGCTCTCCACTGCCTACAAGTGCACTAAAATTACCGGATGTGCGTTCAACAAACAAGTACTTGGCGCACCAACAAATATCTGGGTACGTCAAGGATGTTTTTTATAACTAATGCTGTGGTGCAAAATTCGTCGGCAAGGTGAAGCTAGACCTCCGCCATCTTAATTCAGGCGAGAAAATACGTGAACGTGCAGCGCAGAGAAGGCAGCGTTTTGCTCAGACGCAATACAGGTTTAATAGCAGTAATTTTCCAAGACAGATACTCACCTCCGTTTCGCCTCGGCACGTACAGCTTCAACAAACAGCGCAGTAGCGGTTGGTTGGTTGGTTGGTTCCTTGGGGGAATAGCCCAACCCACTACGGGGGATCGGCCACGAAGCGTGCGGCAGTAGACTTTGTGAAAAAATAAGTTAAAATGAATATGCGAAAAAGATAATTTATAGTAAAGAAAAAAAATGTTTGGGCAATTTTGGTTCTTTTTTTTTTTCTTTAATGAAATGTTAATTAAACGATTGTTAAATAATAAAATTAAATAAATAAGCAATTACAAAAATTTAAGTAAGGGAATGAAAAGATATATTTCTACTTATAATATTAACATGGCAGTCTCTTTGTTTCTTTAATATAAATGAATATGGCATCATATATGCCCCTGTTGCATTGCCCTAGTGCCGACGCCCCCAGGGAGAGTAATGCTGATGTGGAAAGCTCAAGGCCAAGTTTTTGAAAAGGAGGTTTTAGAAGTCTTTGCCTTATGTTTTGGTATCTTCGACATTCTGTGAAGTAGTGCTCTATTGTTTCCGCTTGATTACAATAATTACAGTTAGGGGAAGGAACGAAACCAAGCCTGTGTAAATAAAAATTTAGTGACGGTATTCTGCATCGCAGTCTAGTTAACGTTACTTCCAGTTGCCTTGTACTACACCATGTGCTATTCCACGAAAACCTTAGGTGCTGAAAATATGTATTGTTTAGGACGGAAGATTTAGTGCGTTCCTCTTGCAGACAAAAATTTCGGAATCGTGCGATCGTGTTATTAGAAGACGGCCTCAGAACATTTATGACCGGTCCTTTAAGGGATGCTGCCGCCAGAGTGTCCGCCGCTTCATTTAATATCAGTCCAGTGTGGCCTGGTACCCAAACCAACCGGACGTGCCGTACGTGATTGGGCATATATGAGTAAAATTCTGTTAGGCAGCTCGATGGCTCTGGCACTGTTAATGTCGTACACACAGACAAGGAATCCGTTAATATAACTGCTGAAGAGATATGTGCTGGTAGTTTCCGCAGAGCAAGAATAATTGCGATTAATTCTGCCTGGAATATTGGTGTGAAGTCGGGCAAACGGAGGGAAAATGACCAATTTAGTGCTGCTGAATAAATTCCCACCCCTGCCTTCTCATCAGTAACAGAAGCATCTGTGGCTATTATTGAATTTATCCGTACGTTTTTAAGGTGGTCTTCCAACAACCCACTTAAATATCTAATGGGCAATAACTTAGCATTTTTTGGAAATATGTCGTCATATTCTATTACTGCAGTGTGTTTGAGTGCGTTTGGGTAGATTATCTCACTAAATGTCACTTGTAATGGCTCCAGGAGCTTTTGCACGAAAATTATTTGAGGGCGATGTAGTCGGGACCATTCACTTTCAAAAAATGTGGACGGCTCTCTAAGAAATACATATTGGGAGCGTCTGTGTTGGGAGGCATATATGTTTAGAAATGTTTGAACTGTTAAAATTCTAAACCTAGTTTGAAGACATGGCAGGTTTGTTTCATGGTAAAGTATATTATTAGCTACAAATTTTGGAAGTCCGAGACATAAACGTAACGCCTCACGTTCTATAGTTAGAAGAGGGCGTAATTTATAAGCAGGTCCCCCACAGAACAAAATGCATCCAAACTCTAATATTGGACGTACATACATGCAATATATCATTAACAATGTTTTTCTACGCATTCCAAAACGAGTGCTGCTGATTCGTCTTAATAATCCAATTGCACGTAAACCTTTAGCTGCAATGTACTCAATGTGCGAGCTCCAATTAAGATTAGGCGTGTATATTATGCCCAAATATTTTAATGAATCGACCTGCGGAATAAAGGCCTGGCCGTACATAAGTGCGATATGTACGGGGAAAGTCAATGGAAAAGCAAGAAGAGCACTTTTGTTAACATTCAGAGACAAATTCAGGTCATTAAGCCATATTTCGATCTCATTCAAATATGACTGTAGAATGTTGTACAGCGAATGTATATCACTGGAGGATGCAAAGAATGCAATATCATCCGCGTATACATACACTTGCACGTCGTTACGCGACGGAATCGAACTTAGTAATATGTTGAATAAAATGGGCGAGAGAACTGACCCTTGAGGAACTCCCCTTGTTTGTTTGTATTTTTGAGAAGATAACCCATTCTGCGAGCAATAAAATGTGCGTCCACTAAGAAAATTTTGTATCCATGCAATTATATATTCAGGAACATTTACACTTCGGAGTTTACTAATCAAGATGGCGTGTTCTACGCTGTCATATGCCTTCGCAATATCTAAGGTCACTAGGGCGGCATACTGTTTTTGTGCCGAGCAAGTTTAATTCCACTTTCCAAATCAACATGGGCACACCAAATAGAGCGTCCAGGGCGGAATCCAATTTGCGATTCATTCAGTATATGTTTTGCTTCAATCCATTCTTCAAGATGTCTATATAACAATCGCTCTATTAGTTTTACGAGGTTCGACGTGAGGGAAATAGGCCGAATGTTATCTATTGCATAACCAGCGCCCTGTTTTTTAAGCAGCGGTACTACTTTGGCAACTTTCCACTCTGGGTGAATCCAGGCATTTTCTATAGAAAAATTTAGAAAGTTACAGAGATCGATGGGAGATAAATCAAACATAATTTTTATCATGGCTGCAGTTATATTATCTGGGCCCGGTGCTGAGCCTGGCAGTGACTTTACTACTTCCGTTATTTCTTCTAAGGTCGCTGCCTTATATTCGTTGGCTTTTTCTGTAACAGATAAATGATAGGGTAACACCGATGTGAAGCGACACTCCAATCCTTTCGCAACTGTTTCCAGTGACTGAACCAATTCTATGGCTGATAAACAAGCTGATTCTAAATTTATTGGTGGGGGAACAATCTTTTTGTGTCTCAGAAACCTAAATAATGCTTTCTTATTTTTTGTCTCTGACATATACCTGTATCGTTTGGAGTTATAATCTTCTTTGGCTTTGCTAATAGTCTGTTTAAATGTAGCAGCAGCATATTTATAATCTTTCCAGTTACGTGGACACTGGTTGTAAAGTAATTTTTTCCAAGCTGCTTTACGTCGCCTGTAGTCGCGATCACAGTCAGGATTCCACCATGGCGCATGAGCGCCGCCTTTAGTTGACTGCACACTGAATTGAGCTTTTTTCATACTATCTCCTAATAGTTGACATAAATTAAGTGCCTTTACTTGGTCACTTAGTCCTGTTTGCTTGTTTAAGAGTGACCGTAATGAATCTTTAAATTTGTTGTAATTGACATAATTGCGAACACATTTGCTTAATGACGTAAGTGGGCACGCTATTTCAAAAAATATTGGTTGGTGATCACTGTTTGTGGCCGAAGTGATGGCAGACCAAGACGAAATGATGCAACCGGAGCTTGAAAACGTCAGGTCTATGACAGAACGTGATAGGCCAGATACATAAGTAGGGGTTCTGGAATTCACACACTGAAGACCATTCAAGCTGGACCATTCTAGCAGCCGTTTACCACCGGCATCGGATCGGTAACCCCACGATATGTGGTGAGAGTTAAAATCTCCTGCTATTATTATGTTCTTTCTGCATGCTGCTAGTGCGGAATCCAGATAATTAGTACTCGTAACGCCTGCAGGAAAATATACATTGACTATGGAAAACGGTGTCCAGCCAGGAATATTTACGTCTACTGCCAATATTTCACTTTCTGTAGATATGGAATGGTGGGTAATCTTCGCTTTATGACAGATGTTTTTAGAGATAAAACACGCTAAGCCCCCTCGACAAGAAGGGCGATCCAAACGAAAGCAATGGTAGTTATTTAGATTGAAACTTTTTTCTGTAGAAAGCCAGGTTCTTGCAATAGAATTAAATCTGGAGAAAGTTCTGCACAAAGGTGTAACAAATCAGTTGCTGCGGAAAAAAATTGATCGGCAATTCCACTGTAGTACTTTTAATGAACCTATGTTGACTGTAAACCAGCAGTTTCAACAGCTTTCTGGAGAATGCTGTCTTTTAAGAAATCTTCCTTCTTCGATGGACTGTGATCTTGACATTTTTTTGTTTTCAGTCTATGTAAGAGAACGGATTTCGGGAGTAAGGGGCAGCTCGACGCTTAGTGGCTCTAATGTCCAAATCCATACTTTCTAAGCTTTCGGACGTGGTCTCCGAGATACTACCACCCTCCTGTTCGAAACGAGATGTTGTAGTCTCATTGTCATCAGAAGCGCCAGATACGGCTTCTATCACAGGATCCTCTGTTAGTTCCTCATGGTTGGGCATGACGCCTGTATGAAGTGCAGTGCGCCCTGCAACTTTCAAGATTTGTGTCATATGATCTGTCATAACTTGTCCAATTGTCTCTGAAAGATTTTCAAAAAGTGCGCTCAGTACTTTCGACATTGCCTTCTCAACCGCAGCGGCTACAACCTCGCCTATAGTTGTATCCATGGCTTGCGAATGACGAGCAGCAGCTTCAGCATATCCGCAGGATCTCTCTAATACTATAGCTCGAGCTTCGCGGCGTGAGCATCGCTTCCTTTCTATAATTTCTAAAATTTGAAGCTCTTGAGCTCTCGCTAGGCAGTTTGAATGATCGGCTGGGTGGGAACCTTGACACAGACAGCATCTTTCGCTCTGAGAAGCACATGTTTTAGTGTCATGGTCTTCTCCGCATATGCGGCATCGAGGAGATGATCGGCATCCCTTAATGGAGTGACCATATCGCCAACACTGAACGCATTGCAGTGGACGGGGAGCAAGTGCCTCAACTCTATATATTAAGGGCCACGCCTTAATCTCTGTGGGCCTATTTATGCCGGCAAATGTCACAATGACTGATTCTGTGGGGACTCTTTGATTGTCAGATACTCTTGAACATCGATACACTGATATGGCCCCGGCAGCAGAAAACATTTCCAAGACCTCTGAAGCGCACAGGCTCGAGTCAACTCCACGAACTAAGCCTTTAACGCAAGCGAGATGAGCAGGAATAAATGGGCTCACCGGATGGGATGCAAACGATGTGCACTTTAACAGGTCGGATACACAGGCTTGGTCCGACGAGCAACACAGAATACCACCCCTGCCAAACTGTCGAACATCGGTGATACTCTGGTAGTGTGAGGTTGCTTTCCGCAGTTCCTCCTGAATGACCTTCGGATTCTTCACTCGGATTAATCCCCCATTGGTCGGCACTAGAGCAACAGGAACGCTGTGGATACCACTGCGCAAAAAAGCCTCTATAGGCATGTCATTAGTGGGAAGAGAGGCCGTCCAGAGGAAAGTCCTCTGACCTGGAGAAGAGAGAGACATCAGGTACTCTCAGTACAATAAGATCAGAAAAGGTTGGAAGTCGAAAGAAAAATCACAAAAACACTACCGCCCGAACCGCGACCGACACCCCGTAACAGATCAGCGAGCCAGAACACCGGGGAGGACACGCACGCTACTACAGAAAGCCACAGAGCCGTCCGAGTTCGCAGCCGCCCAAAAGTTCGGAATGCAAAAAGAAGGGAACAAACACAAGCGTTGTTGTCTTCTTTGTCCATTGTGCGCTACTGCGCTGTTTGTTGAAGATAGATTGCGAACTATCCCGATCTCAAACCTTGCTTCAACACATGGCTTCGCTGTAAAAAGCGCAGATATCATGTAACCAGGCCCTAGTCGCGTAGTAATGGCAAATGACTCCTTGTTGACTCCAGAACGCGGCTTCCAAACGTTCAAATATCGTTCACTGTTCAACTGTCAGGAGCTATAGTCGTGGGCGGGGAAGTCTGAGACAGTACGCGATGGCAGAAGAGGCTTGAACAGCTCGAAATTCTGCTCGCCGTACCGCCGTCGGGAGCAAGCGGCCAGGGATGAAGCTGCGGCAGCGTCCGTACAAGAGCGCCATGCGTCCCTAACACGACGCAGGAGTTCTGGAAGTATGCAGTTGGCGGGGAGATAAGCCGCTGCCGCCACAAAGGATCAGCTAATGTTGAGAGAAGGTCCAACTAAAGGCTTTCGCCTTCACATTCTGAAAAAGTTTTAAAGGGACTGTCTACAGCTCGGAAAATTTTTCTGATGTGAAAATGAGAAGATCGTTCGTCACATTGGCGGCAACGAGCATGCTTTTGTCCCACAAAGAATATGTATATTTTTAATTTGATGCTGGAAATTGTGAAAGAATGACCGCTAGCGCCACCCAACAACGGTGTGGTTCAATCTACTGGTAGGACATGAAATCCTCGGAGGTAGACTCATTTTGCTTTAAAACAAACATGTATAACTTGAAACTGTATTTTACGCACTTGAGGTAGCTTTCGATTGCGTCAGAGAGCAATTTTTGCTTTTTATTTTCTCCGGCGTCCTAAAAGGCGCCCAATGGCGCTGCTTGCGTCACCGCCTTCGATTTCGTACTTCAACTCATGCGCTATGTCTTGCGGCCCGCGCGTAGCTCGTACCATGCCGCTGTATTGTTGTTAGGATGTCTCACGTGTGCTGCGCTGTGAAGGAGTGCATCTATCGTCTCTTTCTGACGAATCAACATGCTTTGGTATGTGGCAGCAGTGCTAAAATAAACGCATAGACTGCGATTACAGCAAGACAAGTGTTCTCTAATCGTATCATAAGGCTTCATTTAACCGCTAGCGCTCTGAAAACGACTGTTACATTCATTACGTTAGTGTTCAGCAGAAATAAAGTAATCCTCCAAAAATCACATGCGCTTTCGGTTTTAATTTATACCGGCACTACAATCGTCATCGCGTTCACCAACCAGTGTTGTGGGCATGTTTCACGCCAATGGAAGAAGACCGAACGCAGATCGAAAAATTCTGTTTTAAAAATTTCTACTCACTTTCCAGAGAAACCGCTGCAAGGTTAGACACTTAAGACGGTACGCTTTCTATTGCAGTACAAAACAGAAAAGCGATGAAGGACGGTAGACAGTCCCTTTAAGCATCCCCCGGAAAAATTTTCAAACCTCCTTAGTGTATGTACCATGTTTGGAAGGCACGACATCATCATCAGCACGAATATCATGGTCGTCGTAGTCGAGGAAGCAGAAGCAGACAAGAAGGGCTGGCCTGCGCTGCGGGGATGGGGACCGCAGCTGAGGGGCTACCGCTGACGATAAACGGGGTGCCGCTTCAGGACATCCTTGAGGGCGCGCACGTGACCGACCTCTTCAACTGCGCGCGTATCGACGCGCTCTGGGAAGAGGCCGTCCTGCCGATTCTTGGACGGAAGCTTCGCTTCTTCGCGCTAGTGCAGGTATGTGCCGCACCGCCATCATGCATGCGTAAAAGAATCATATTTACGAAAGGTCTAAGAGTGAAAGAGCGCGACAGGCGTGCCCTTTTTAACACGAAAGTGTTTTAATGCCGGGGTCCACCAAGACTTCAGTGACATATTTCCGTCACGGAAATGACGTCGAAAAAATTTACACGATCAGATGGCAAAGAAAAGAAGTTCCGTCAACGGGCATCGAACCCACGACCGCTCGGTCTGCAACAACAGATGCCGGGCACGCTGTCCACTGCGCCACGGTCACTGACTACAGGAGCTTTACAGACGCGCCTTTTATATCTACCACTCTCCCGGTAGGCGATGTGGTGTTGCCCTCTGGGAACGGTAAAGTAATTCGTCATTACTCTGGCCTCCGCGATTAGCACCTGCGACGCGTTTCAAGTCCGTCCCATTCCGCGCATTTTCACTAGAAGTTCAATTTTGTCAATGCCTTAACACACCGCGAGGTGGCGATCTTAGCCCAAGCGTCGTCAAAGCGTCGGCCTTGCTCATGACATCACGCTAATCTAAGCCAAAAAATTGGCCGCGTATCTGCGTGCTTCGCTGCAAATGTCGTGTAAAGACGATAGAAGAGGCGCTGTGTGAGATATGGACGCCATCTGGCAATACGTCGGGAAACATGAGTGCTGCGTTGCGTGCTGGTAGTCCCGGCGCAGCAGCAGGTGAAGACCTTTGCAGAGAAACGTCCGCACTCAACGAGTACTCTGCACACACTCTTTTATTTACACGTCGCCTGGGTAAAACAGGAACGCCAGAGCGGCGCCCACAACCGGCAGCCTGAAGGCCGCCCACAACGCTGCTTTTTCATTTTTTAAATATTTTTTTTCACCTTCTTGGCCTTCTCAAACTAAAGTTTTCAACACCAACCCATGGCATTCGTACAGTGCAATACAGAACCGAAACCGAAACACAACAATGAGCTCGTGCGAAGGGCACGGAGGAAGGCAAATTTCAGCGCAGTCGCATTTTCAGCTTTGTTGAAACAGCGCTCACTAGACGACGACGAAGTAAAAGAAGGCACAGGACAGGCAGCGCCTGTCCTGTGCCTTCTTTTACTTCGTCGTCGTCTAGTGAGCGCTGTTTCAACAAAGATGAACGCATACCAACTCGCTCAAGCTTCCATTCTTATGCATTTTCAGCGCAGCTTAAGAAACTAGGGTCCTTAAAATTACGTATGTATGCATTTTCTATTAAAGGAACGCGCCACCTAATACTTACGTAGTGATGTTGCACCTCAGATATGCATGATATTTACTTTTTGATCGACAACGTTCACAAGTATGAACAGCCGTACCAGTTCAAGACGGCTGGCCCTTGGGCAAGTGGTTCAACTTTGGCCGAGTGGCTGAATCGAGGGACGTGCCGACAAACAGAAAGACAGACAGAAAGACAGACAGACCAAATTTCTGCGTTTAAGTTCCCCAAGAAAGACTATCGTCTTTAAAATAACTCTGCGACGCGCGCCTGCCTCACCTGGCTGTAACCCCGCGTTCCCCGCTGACGCGCTCGCCCGAGAAGATCGCAGCTGGGCTACCGGGCGGCACGACGCGCTTTGCGTTTCCCTCTAGTCTCGCCGTGGTGTTTATTCACATTTTTACATGCCACGGGATGCGACAAAGTTCTGCGTCCAATATGCGACGCTCTTCTGGCTATCACACCTCGTTCTCTGATTACGCTTTCACCGTTATCTACTACACCTACCACAAGGGTTTGTTCAATCATTTAACATGGACGTTAGTCGTCGGCATGGAGATGTACCACCAATCATCAAAGTGGGTGCATCCACGTTAAACGGTGCTATAGCTGCCAGACATCCATATACATTGTACAAACTCCTGTTAGGGCACGGTTTACTTTCGTGTTATTCCGATTCCTATGACGGAGGGATCAAGCATCTTTTTGGTAAACCCCAGTGTGACATCAACAGACGGGTTTAGCTAAGCGCCCGCAGCCACTTGCCTACGCAGCGCGCAACAGCGCAACGTTGGAGAGCGCACCGAGAGCGAGAGAAAGACTAAATTAAATAATAATATCTGGGGTTTAACGTCCCAAAACCACGCTATGATTATGAGAGACGCCGTAGTGGAGGGCTCCGGAAATTTCGACCATCTGGTGTTCTTTAACGTGCACCTAAATCTAAGTACACGGGCCTCTACCATTTCGCCTCCATCGAAATGCGACCGCCGCGGCAAAAGACTAAATTCGCAACGTCCTTCGACTCGCCTGGGGGGTAGGTAGGGCAAGGAGGTTCAAATAGGTGGAGTCCTTAGTCCAGGGCGCCATGCGACGGTCTCCTGACAAGCCAGCTTCTCCCTGGAATGAACGCTAAACAGTTTCTTATTGTTTTGCCGCCGCAGATGTACGATTGATACGGGGCTCGGGTGCTGACCCCGATGTCGCGGGCTCGATCCCGGCCGTGATGGTCGCATTTCGATGTAGGCGAAATGATATAGGCCCGTGTACAAAGATTTGGGTGCACGTTAGAGAACCACAGGTGATCGAAATTGTAGAAGGGTACGCATTTGGGCTGGTTGGTTCATGATTGCGGGTGAAAACAGCGCTAAAAGACGGGACAAGAAAGGACACGAGACCACAGCGCCGTGGTCTCGTGTCCTTTCTTGTCCCGTCAGCGCTGTTTTTCACCCGTGATCGAAATTCGCGGAGCCCACCACTACGGCGAGCCTCATAAGGCTCGCCATCGAGGGGTCCTAACCCTCTCCCCACAAGAGCGAGCGTACAACCAGCATTGGTACAACGGTGCTGCTTACCTTCTCCCCCATCCAAGCAATCCTCTTTGTAGCCACTCTCGGCGAGGCGCAGCCGTTTTCGCTTCCTACCGAGCCTCACTCTCGCCTCACCGCAAGGCCACGTGACCTAGCAGGAAACCAGTGGGGGTACCAGTTTTGCGTTCTGAGTGACGACCAGAGAAATTCCACTGACATGGATAGCGCCCCGCCATGGTGGTCTTGTGGTTATGGCGCTCGACTGCTGACCCGAAGGTCGCGGGATCGAATCTCGGCCGAGGCGGCTGCATTTTCGATGGAGGCGAAATCGTTTCAGGCCCATGTACTTAGATTTAGGTGCACGTTAAAGAACCCCAGGCGGTCGAAATTTCCGGAGCCCTCCACTACGGCGTCTCTCATAATCATTATCGTGGTTTTAGGGACGTTAAACCCAGATATTATAATTATTGACATGGCTAGCTCCTAAGCAGCTATGGTGTTAAAAAGTGTTACTCTATACCCGTGACATGAAGCTAGCAGTCGTTATGACGCTTGTTTTCGGCCAAAAAATGCGGGTGTGACAGGCACGTTGACAAAGGACGATGCGCCAACTCGCACCGTCTTATTGGTATCTAGCGCCGAGCGTATAGAAAGGTTAACAATAATATGGGACGATAAACTCTGAAAGGCCGAAAGAAAGCTATATTCAGGTTTCACGTTAGTGGAGCTGAAACACCGTTTCTTACATCCTTCGCCCCTCCCCCAAATTTTTTCAGTCAAGAAAGTCGCTAGCAGACGCTGACTGCGTCGACGTTGTCTCTCGCGTGCGAGGGCGCGTTCTCGTTGCTTGCGAGCTGGTAGTTCAGCGTTCGTTGTAGAAACAGCGTTTCCATAGGCACCGCTCAGTCGAGTTTGCCAGTCTGACTGCAGCGCCAGAATACATAGCCTAGCGGATAAAAAAAAGCAACCTTGAGACGGCCTCAATGAAATTGGAAGGCGACGCGCGCGTTTGTCGGCGGATTGTGGCTGGGATACATGGGGGACGCGAGCACGCGTCTATTTCTTCTGCGTGCCCCTAACGGTGAATGTCGAAGGCTTTGAGACGGGGCAGTGTGAGCAACGCAGCTCCATCTGGTCATGTGCGGTGAGTATAGTCAACGCGCACCGTTCGCTCTCTCTCGTGGCACGGCGAGCGCTGAGGCGGTGGCGCCTGTTTGCGCTCAAGCAAATCACGACGGGACAACAACGGTGCACGCCGCGACAGCAGACGACGATGCACACCGACATGCCGCAACCCTAAGGTACTTCGCCCCCTAAAATGAGATAAACGCGAACAGCTGATGGCTTCGTGAGTTGTTACACTTAAAACAGAATAATGCGTGTCGTGTTCTATAACCTTCTTCTGGCTGAGCTATCTGTACTGAGGGCCTGCTGATACATTTTCCTTTTGCTGCTATGATGAAAAGTACGTCGTTTATCTTGCTGATATACTGCTGCCACCACGTGCAAGCAACTCGGTGGCGTCAGTGACACCGAGTTGCTCGCATTTATATGACACTTCGCAAGATTGCGAATATACCAGCTGTGGGTTTGCGCACCGTCAATCAGTTGCCAACATGTCCCTGTCTGGTGTCTTCATTTCTTAGCACTCAGCGCAAGAAAATGCTGTGATCATTTATGTTTTCCAGTGTATGCTTTAGTCGTATGATTCCAACAGATAATGGTGACAGGAAAGCAAAGCGGGCCATGACATTTCATTCATCGTTGTCATACACCGCGGTTATTCCATGCATGTTCTCATAACATACCATATTAACGTAACTACCACAGCGGCACTGATAGATAGATAGATAGATAGATAGATAGATAGATAGATAGATAGATAGATAGATAGATAGATAGATAGATAGATAGATAGATAGATAGATAGATGAAGATAGATAGATAGATAGATAGATAGATAGTAGTAGATAGATAGATAGATAGATAGATAGATATTTAGATAGATAGATAGATAGATAGATAGATAGATAGATAGATAGATAGATAGATAGATAGATAGATAGATAGATAGATAGATAGATAGATAGATAGATAGATAGAAATCAAGGTTACTTTTTATCTGCGAAGAAATCACTCACGTTTAATGAAACAAAGTAAAAGCATCGCGGGCATCATTCTATACCTTGCCATTTTTACAGTGCTACCAGATTCAACACTCTTCTGTATCTCTAGTGTTATTAATGTTAGAACACTATGGCATCGTGACGTTCTCAGTGCATTGATTCGGTGGCTCACAACACTATATCTTCTTTACTGACGCATACGCGTCGGCACTGATGGCTCTCTTCTCATGGTGCTTGCAGGACCGATCAGGTGATGTGACCGATGACAGCAAATATGTGGAAGAGCTGCAATCGCGTCTTGCGGTCGCCAAGAAAGTGTCAAAGCATCCGTCCTTTGCCATAATCCTCTGCGCAGATAAGCACTACGGTAAGTTCTTCGCAGAGACGATCTAAGTGAGCGATTAAAATTGTCAAGTATTGGGCGTTCATTGTATGTGTCCGAGCGTGTTGCCGTTCGTAAAGTTTGGGTTCTTATTCAGGTCTCCCTTTACCGTACAGCGCGAGGCTTAACACCAGGTGAATGTTTCCCACCAGGGGTGCACTGTCATAGACAGTCATTTGGAGGACTTAAAAACAGACTCGGGGATCATAGGTCGCATACTCCACTCATGAGTCGACTCACTCAGACTCAGACCGAGCCGTGACTGTGAGTCTGAGTGAGTCCGAGTGAGTATATTTGATGAGTTTGAGTCATGGTGAGTCGGTTCAGAAAAATTTTGGTGAGTCTGAGTCCGAGAGAGCTCTAAGGACAAATATATTTCTTGAGTGAATCTGAGTGAGACTCCACACCTTTTTTGCCGACCTATGGTTCTAATCTGCACAACTTCAGCAATACTATCAGCCTTGATGTCGGCTCCGTTTACACTCTCGTCGACTCACACATACTTCAAAGCACTAGCGTTTATACGCCCGTTCAGTATTTATTAATAAGGGCGTGAGTTATGGAGAGGGGGGGAAAAGATTGACCTCTCCCCCCCCCCCCCCCCGCAAACGCATTCAGAGGAAGTTCTTGATAAAAAATACCCGTGTGAGGCACATCTTTCAATTAAAGATGTCCTTACTGGATTACAACCACTGATGACTCATATTTGAAGGTACCAGACCAAAAGGCCCTAAGTAGAGCACCAATATTGCAATATTTCACCATGGTTGAAAAAGCCAATAATACGCTAACGGACTCGTGAGTCGACATCACTCAGACTCACTCAGAAATGAGCCGTGATTCTGCATCTGAGTGAGTCCGAGTGAATATTATTTTGGTGAGTTTGAGTCCGAGTGAGTTTGCCTGAGAAACATTTCAGTTACTCTGGGTCCGAGTGAGCCCAGTTTAGGAATTTTGGTTAGTCTGAGTCCGAGGGGGCCCTAAGGACAAGATATAATCATGAGTTTGAGTGAGCTCCACAAATTTTTGCCGACCTGTGCGTGGGAGCTCGTGGTAGTTCCTGGCATTTTCCGATTGGACAAAATGTGAACAATTTAGGACCGAGAATTGCCTAGTAGTTTTTCAGTTGTAGACTGCCTCCTCTCAGCCATGCATCCAGCGTTTTACCCGACTCAAAATGGCCCACTTTTTCTTTACTCAGTCACGTGGTCACGCCGATGTTGGCCTGCGTATCCCGCTTGGAACAGTTTGTACGCCCAAAGGCTAGCCCAAAGGCGCTCTGCCTAAGAATGAGCGGCATGCTCCATTCCCGCGAACCCTGCGTTTTGGGGATGGAGTTTCCAATTATCAACGCCGGCGCGCTCCTTCCCGGCACCTTTGCTTCACCTGGACTTGTCCATTGAGAATGTTTTTCAAGCAGAGCAACTAATCTCTGAAGTCGATTTATCGCCCAGGTGGCAGCGCTTCTCTCCCCCCCACATACTTGCTCGGCTTGCTTAACTACGGCGCGGGATGGCACAGCTGCTCCATCGTTCTCCCACTGCCTCGCTTGTTTCGCCTTACATTGCATGTTCTTATTATATACGCTCTTTGCTCTTCTAATCGATTTTGCCAGTTGGTGTAGGCTACTGGAACTAAGATATCGCTAAATAACCGAGTAGCACAAAAATTTCTCACGTGCTTCGCAGGTTTGTCATGCAACGCACACACAAATTAAACGTTTCCGAAATTTAGAGATTTAAGAAATGACGACTATTTATCTATTTATAAGCATGACTTCTTAAGAACAATTCATTTGGAACTCGACCAATATACATGCTGCAATGTAGCTAATCTGCAACGTTATGCTACCTCATGTATAACATGAAAGGCAGGACTACCAAGTGTATTCCGTGCCACGTACACCTTATGGTTTCCATCTTCTCTAATTTCTTTGAAAGTGCATTCGTAAGTTTATGCCGGGAGACAGAAATGTAAACTGTGTGTGCAGCATTAACATAAAGCGAATTCTCCGTTCAACGTTCTCTCTTACCGAATTTTATTTTTTAAATGCGAATGCATTTCTTAGTCGGGCTATGTGAGGCATCCGGCGTTGTCCGCGCGCCTCTCCGCTCTCCTCTACTCCCATAGCAACAGCTGCGGGCGCGCGCGCTTATCCTCGCCTCTAGCAGCCGGAGCTGGTGGTGCGGGCTGAGTAGCGGAGAGAGTGGAGAGGAGAAGCGCGCTCAGGCGTGTGTGGAGAGAGTGTAGGAGAAGGTAGGTGCAGTTCTTCGCCGCTCCTTCTCTCGCCGTTCGCTCTCTCTCCTCCCTGCGCCACCGCCTCAATGCAGTGCGTTTGACACGCGTTTGTAGCGTTTGTGCTGCCTTGGCACAGCCTGAAAACAGCGCGTTCTAAACGCGTTTGTGCTGCACTGAAGTCGGTGGCAACATCCCTTAGGTGATTACGAACGCACGTAAGAAGCGTTCGTTGAAAGAGGCGCCCAAGAGGGAGACACTTGAGCGCGTCGATGTGTCCAGCTTTACGCCATTAAAATTACTACGCCGTGTACTCTCGGCGCAAGAAATGCATTCGCATTTCCTCACGATTCCCTTCGGGGAGGTGGGGGCATTTTTTTTATTCAACTTTTACGTTTCTCATGTGTTTACCTTTCGCATCTTTGGGACACGTGTAAATATGTTCTATGTAAACTGCGTTATGTCAGCATAATGTATGTTACGTGACCATAACTAAATCAGTGGTTTCTGCTGCCTTTGCTGCGCGACTTTCAATATGCTTACGCACGGCTTTAATCCCACTATCTTCTGTAACTTATGTGCATCTGGGTATGGTCGATGTGACGAAAAAAGGATCAACTACTCAGTGGTTGCATTTTGTATCTTTGGTTCTTTGTTTACCTCTTTATTTGACATACTTAGCAGTAAGGAAACAGCAAATTTTCACAGCCACCTGGTCAAGTACAACCAAATATTTTGAAGCTGTAAGCATAAGTAAGTACGAAACGAAGGGAATAGTCCGAGGTGCTCATTTTCTGGATTATACACAACTAATGAAACCGACAGACAGTTAAGTCAAGGAGAGCATAGGGGACCTTATTTCGTGGTTTCTTAAGTATAAAATAAGTCACCTATGCTTTGCTTGGTTTAGTTGTCTATCGGTCTCATTAGCATAACCACTTGAGTCCCGGCTATGGAGAATTGTTCAATATATTGGACAACTCGTTATCGTCTGCTCCAACCCCGGCACCCACTATTTGCCGTTGAGAACTATTTTTTTTTGTTTTTTCAACGTATACTAGCGCCCTCTGTCATGTGTGGGCAAAGTCAATGCAGCGGCGTCCTTGGAATACTAGTCCAAAATGGTAGCGGTCAGCATTAGCGTGTTCTACGGCCGCACTCGTCAAACGACGTAATTTGGCTTGCATTTCTGAAGTTTGGTTGCTTGCTTATCATTTTTAAGTACCTCATCAATTCTAAAGTACCCTTTGGGTACGTTATTTTTGTCCTGTTATTTGGTCCGTGTCCTGATGTCCAATACCAAGTCCTGATGCCAAGTGTCCTGATGTCCTGATGACCAAGTCAAGGCCTGATGTCTAATATATTGGACATTGCACCACATAAAAACCCCAACCTTTACTAAGCTAAGCTTTAACACTTTTTGCCTGAGTGGTCTATTCGAGGTATACTGAACTTTCTGAAAGATTCGTGCACCTAACTTTAACCCGGGACTCGGGAAGATAAGTAGGAAAACAAAAACTACAGTCAAAGTAACTTCCAAATTCGGAAAGTAATCTCATAGTATGACTAGGAACTTGTTTATTTGCAAGGAACGGTCAGTACAGGATAAGGAATCAGTTTTTTTTTTTAACGTGGCAAGAAGCTGTACGTGAACATGTTAGTCTAGGCAGGAAGGGCATTCAAATCAGTGTCATCAGCAATGAGGCGACATTTTGTGCAGATTCGAGTGCGATCGCCCGATGCTTCCCCGACGACGTCAACGTGGTACAGATGGACGTGCAGAGCCCCGTAACCGTTCAGAGGTACGGAGTCAAGGGCCGCTGGGATGCCAGCGTTTGCGTGCTGGTGTTCTTCGGTACACCCGGCGTCGCGTTCGAGTGCGAGTGGTCGCCGTACGTCGAGTGCGGCGTGCCCGCATCCACGGCCGCGCTCTTCGACACCCTGAAACGCTCCATGCCGCTCTGCGGCAGCGAGGTACGCCTTTTGGGCCAAGAAGTATACTTGTTCAGCACCACACAACGCACGCCAAGATTACACATTCGTGCTTTCCTTATGTTTTTAATGGCGCGAGTAAGGAGTACTCTTGTTTCTCTTCCTAGCATATATGGTACAACACTTAGGGTTTTGTGAACATTCGTAAAAAGTACGCTAAAAATGGGAATCGATGGTTCTGGTTTGGGAGGCAAGGATCAACATCGACTGAAAAGACATGAAGAAGATAGCTGGCAATTAGTAATAAGTTTACTAACACAGTCAGTGCGAATTCCACTGTCAAATCCCTAAATCTTGCATTAGGGTCGCGTAACTTTTTTCACGTTATCATTCCCTTCCCCACGTTTAAGGCCGCAGCTGGACAATGTATCGTTAACCTCCATGTTTTTCCTCTTTTTTTCTCTATAGGAGTGCTGTTTATTGGGCGAGTTGGGAATTCATACTTGCAAGGGTAGCGCTGTGGACACGGACTAGAGGACACACGGGTCCACTAGCGCTACCCTTCCAAGCATCTCTCTATCTCTTTCTCTACACGAAAAGTGACACATGACCGACTCGCGTTGTAGTCTACGTGTACGTGAGAGCATATGAACGTCGACGCATACAACACAAAAATTGTCGCTTTTTATGTCTTTATTCAACGTCGCCTTCATGACAGTGAACAGGCAAGATCATTCAACGATTACTACCATTCACTCAATACTAATCAGCATTGACAATTGTTTAGCCACATTTTGCCACCATTCACTACCCAATGCTTCACCATCCATTATTCATTCATAATCATTCATTACTTCACTCTTCATTACCCACAGCAACCAACAATTGTCAACATTAGCTGCCCTTTGGTTGACGTTAGTCAACGTTAACGAGGGCTCAACATTTCTTGTACTATGTGACTAACTACGCAAGGGTACTGCTAGTATGCGAACACATGCCCAATGTTATTATATCCCCCGACACCGCTCTTCTAGGGAGGCGTACGTGGGTAGAAAGTAAACGCGCGCCGAGGCGCACGAAAAACGGCTTGGCTCCCGTAATGGGGTCTACTACGTCGACGTGGCTGGACCCTCACCCAAGGGGTACTACACGGCGGCGGTCCTACATCAAAGAACGCAGGTGGACGGCCTCACTTTCAAAGCCACAAACTCAAATCAGGTGGAGGAGGTAGCCATCGCATTGGCGGCATCCCATCCTACATCACAACAAATAGTTACAGGCTCTCGAAGTGCCTGCGAGAGCTATATGGCAGGGGAAATCTCTCCACTGGCCAATAGAATATTGAAATTCAGCATCATAGACCGTGATCCCACCCCAAAACGAATAATATGGACTCCAGGTCATCAGGGTCTCCGGGGTAACGAGGCTGCAGATGCAGCGGCCCGCGCGCTTACTTCCCGGGAGACTCCCCGTTGCCCTGATGTGCCTGAACGTCCCACACCCTTAACACGGTTCCGCGAAATTAGAGATTACTATATTGAAAAACGCCGTTTGTATCCTGCACCAGCGAAGGGACTCTCGAAAATAGAGGAGCGCGTCCTGTGACGCCTACAGACAAACACGCTGCTATGTCCAGTGGCACTAAAACCTTACGACCCAAACATAAGTGGGCAGTGCCAGTACTGTGGTGCAGTGGCCGACCTTACCATATGGTCTGGGCCTGCCAACTCAACCCAAAATTAACCCCAATCCCCAACCCCATCAAACAGGACTGGGAGGCGACCTTGCTCAATTGCTCAGGACTATAGGAACAGCGAACTCTGGTCCAGCGAGCTCGGGCGGCGTCTTCGACTAATGACGTCCCGAACTAGGGATGTCGACCAGCCCGGTGGGGATAAGGGGCATCACCTGCTTCAATAAAGGTTCCTCTCTCTCTCTCTCTCTTTCAGAAATCGCAATGCGGGAGCCAGGAGGCACGCTGTGTATTCCTCTTGCATAAAAATAAAGAAAGAAAAAAGTTGACGATGCTTTTGCACACAAGCGCAGATTCAGGGCGGACGTCCGAACGTCCTGGGCATTCAGCGACATCGTGGGTGGATACCACGTAGGTGGTCTCGAGGCGATGGGCTCCTTAACTCTTTCTTCAAGCAAAGCCATTTTTCTTAAGGGTTTGTGAGAGCAACAGAGCATTCCGCCAGCATGTGTTTCATCATCCCACTGATGCCCTTGCACGCATTAGCCTTCCTGACATCCCGTTCTGGACATAAGTGCGTATTGTGTGTTGTTACATTTTGCGTCATTTTACTGGTTGCGCTGCACCAAAGAAGTACGGCAAATGGCATGCCCAGAAGCCGAAGCTTGTGATCTCTCTTGAGCTTGTCATAAAGCTTGCACATTTCAAGCTTGAATATCTTGCTCTTCGGTGACTTTGAGCGAAATACGGCATAAGAATGGAGTGGTACAAAAAAAACAGTTGATCCCTCCGTCATAGGAATCAGAATAACACGAAAGTAAAGCGTGCCCTTGCAGAAGTAACTGAATGTTTACTGTACATTGATATAAGAGAGCTTGCACAATGTATATTGACGTCTGGCACCTAGTGGTGTCGTTTAACGTGTATGCACCCACTTTGATGATTGGTGGTACATATTCATTCCGACGACTGGCGTCCATGTTAAATGATTCAACAAACCCTTGTGGTAGCTGTAGTAGTTAACGGTGAAAGCGTAATCAGAGAACGAGGTGTGATAGCCAGAAGAGCGTCGCATATTGGACGCAGAACTTGGTCGTCATCCCGCAGCATGTTAAAATGTGATTAAACACCATGGCCGGACTAGAGGGAAACGCAAGCGCGTCGTGCCGCCCCGGTAGCCCGGCCGCGCTTTTAGGGGCGAAGCTCCTTAAGGCGGCACCCGTTCGTCCCTCGTAGTAGTGCGTAACCAGTCGTAACGCTAGTACCAGATCTTGACCTCCAAGGTGGCGCCGGTGGGAGATTTTGCCTGTGCGTTGTTTAACAATAAAAAAATGGCAGCGTGCGCGTTAACTAAAAGCCGAATTCTTCTGTCTCTCATTCCCCATTAGCAGCCATTGGCATGTTCCAGTAGGAAACGTTAGTAGAAGTAGAAGTGTAAGTGTTAGCTAAAAGCCTACTTCTTCTGTCTCTTATTCCCATTAGCAGCCATTGTTTACCTCCAAGGTAGTGCCTGGTGAGATTTCTCCTGTGCGTGGTTAAACAATAAAATTTTGTTCAAAACGCCGTTGATTGGTGAAATAAACCAACGAAAGACGCCAGATGTTTTCTAAAAGCAAAACGAAAGAACGCCAGATGTTTCTAAAGCAAAACGAAAAGACGCCAGCTGCTTAACGAAAGACGCTAGATGTTTTCTAAAGCAATGGTTTTCTAAACATAAAAATTCACAGCGTACATGTAAAATTAAAGTGAGCTGCAAGTCGTCATAACTCATCGAACCTTTAGTATAACGCGCCCGATCTCATGTCGGTGATGATGTACTGGGCAAAATTCACGGAAGATTCACGGTTTACCGATGAACCTCCGCAGCTTCGCCCACTCATCATCATTCACTCCGTGGATATGCTGTGATTTTTCTCGGGGCGAGCGTGCGAGCATGGAACGCGATGTTACAGCCAGGTGAGGCAGGCGCGCGTCGCAGAGCTATTTTTGGTTTGTATTAGCGTGATTCTGACCGAGGCCGACGCTTTTACGACGCTTGGGAAAAGGTCGCCACCTCGCGGTGTGTTAAAGCATTGACAAAATTCAACTTCTATTGAAAACGCGCCGAATGGGACGGATGCGTAACGCGTTGCAGGTGCTAGTCGCGGAGGCCACAGCAATGACGAATCACTTTACCTTACCACTTCCAGAGGTCAACACCACCCAGTCGACCGCGTGAGTGGTAGATATAAAAGGCGCGCTCGTAAAGCCTCCAGAGTCTGTGACCGTGGCGCAGTGGATAGCGTGCCCGGCATCTGTTGTTGCGGACCGAGCGGTCGTGGGTTCGATGCCCGTTGACGGTACCTTTTTTCTTTCTGTGTGGTCTATTTTTTCGACGTCATTTCCGTGACGGAAATACGTCACTGAAGTCTTGGTGGGCCCCGGCTAAAACACTTTCGTGTTAAACATGGTTGTCCCTCCGTCATAGGAATCGGTATAACACGATAGTAAAACGTTTCCTTACAGAATTAGTTGAATATTTACTGCACATTGATATAAGCGAGCTCGCGCAATGTCTATTGGTGTTTGGCAGCTATAGCACCGTTTAAGTGAGGCACCGACGTTGGCGCTTGATGGTACATCTCTATCCCGACGACTAACATCCATGATCAATGATTAAGAAACGCTTGTGGTAGCTGTAGTGGTTAACGATGAGAGCGAATCAGAGAAAGCGGTGTGACAGCCAGAGAGTGTCGCTGATTGGACGTAGAACTTGAATTATGGTCGCTATCCCGCGTCGTGTTAAACAGTTATTGAACACCGCGCCCGTCTAGGGGGAAAGGCAACGCGCGTCGCGTCTCCCCTGTAGTCCGGCCGGCCTCAATTTTCCTCGATACGAGTGTAAGCGGGAAACGCGATGTTACAGCCAGGCGATGTAGGCCGCGCCTCGCAGAACTATTTTTGGTATGTATGGATGTTATAGTGAGCCCTACGCTTGCGCTAAGGTCCCCACCTCGCTGTGTGCTAAGGCGTTGAAAATGGCACTTCCTTATTGAAAACACTCCAAAATGGGACGGATTTGTAGCAACCACGCGTTGCAGGGCTAATTGCGGAGGACTTCACTTTGCAGATCAGTTCTGCGGAATCCCGCAAGGTGGCGGAAGGGTTAAGAAAGGGAAAATAGACAACCACCCGTTTGTAGCACGAAGCCACAAGGAAATCCATACGGATTTCTCAGAAATAAAGCCTCTTAGTTGCCGAAAAACACCGCTGCCCGTCTAGTTGCCGAAAAATTCGTTCCCGGACCAGGCGAATTTTTCGGCAACTAAGCTTTATTTCTGAGAAATCCGCATGGATTTCTTCTGGCTTCGTGCTACAAACGGTGGTTGTCTATTTTCCCTTTCTTAGAACTTCACTTTACCGCTCCTAGAGGCGTCACCACCCCGCCCACCAAGAGCTCTGTGACAGGAAAGAGCGAGATATAAAATGCTCGTTTGTAAAGCTCCCCCAGAGCGTGTGACCGTAGCGCAGTGAATAGCGTGCCCGGCATACGTTGTCGCAGATGGAGGGGCGTGGGTCCGGCTCCCGCTGACGGAACTTTCTTTGCCACCTGCTTGTGTGCATTTTTTCGACGTTATTTCGTGACTGTGTGCATTTTTTCTACGTCAATATTAACAAATCCGTGTACTACCCATCATTCCGAGTGTGGTCGAACGATCGCAGGGCCAGAGTTCCCTCTAGTAAACATTCGGAAATATTGTCCCCGTTAGCCCAGCTGCAATATTTCTCGGGGCGAGCGTAAGCGGTTAACGCGGTGTTACAGCCAGCCGAGGTAGGCGCGCGTCGCAAATATATTTTTAGTATGGATGGATGCTATGAGCGAGGTCAACGCTTTGGCTAAGGTCGCCACCTCGCGGTGTGTTGAAGCGTTGACGAAATTCCCTTCTCTTATTAGAAACGCGCCAATGGGATGGACGCGTAACAACGACGTGTTGCAGGAGCTAATCGCGGAGGCCGCGGTCATGATGCATTCCTTCACTTTTCCACTCCCGAGGGCGGCACCACTACGCGAACCAAGTGCACTGTGAGAGGAGTGTGAGATATAACATGTGCGTTTTTGAGCAATCCACAATGTATGACCGCGGCGCCGTGAATAGCGTGCCCGGCATCTACTGGCGCGGACCAAGAGGTCGTGGGTTTTACTCCCGTTGACGGAACTTTTTTTTCTTTGCCACCTGATGTGCATTTTTTCGACGTCATTTCCGTGACGAAAATACATCACTGAAGTCTTGGTGGACCACGGCATAAAACGCTTTCAATTTCGTGTTAAAAAACCCACGTGACCCTCTTCGAGCGAGGGGAATGGGGGGGGGGATGAGTGGCGAGCGCACACAACACGTGAACTAACAAGGTTCGGTTCGGATTCAGGCACGTTCCAACAACACTGGTTCGGTTTCGGGTTCATTTCTCTTAAAGTTCCTGTTCATGTTCAGTTCGTACAACCACTCGCAAAGGTTGTGGCACAACAAGGCTCCACCATTCGTTGCAGTATGCTTATCTCGGCAATGAACCATTGCCTACGACAGCTAAGCATACGGAACGAGCTTCATGGGCGCGCGTGAGAACGCAGCCACTGGCGAAACGAGGCGAAAACGTTCCTGCCAAGTGCGTGTATTCGACCTGCTGGTTTGTTCCGACATTCCCATGTGCCATGCTGCAGCGTTGGTCTCAACTCGCACCACAGACATTGGTTCGGATATACATGGGGTTTATATGCAACCTTTCCAAACGTGGATAGGAGTTAACCTGAATTTGTCTAAGGCTGCGAGCTTCATGTACTTTAAGTGATTTGTGTGGTGGGGCATACCGCTGCCTTGTCTTGCGTTGATGCTCCAGTTATTGCGAGCAGTGTGAGGTTATTATCGCCGTCTTTCTTTGCTCGGTTGGTCGAATGACGAACTAAAGTGGAGGCACAGGCTTCTATGATACTCACGACGCTGGACAAGTCTTGAGGCCGTTCTCGCCTGAACTGACCTGAATAACCCAAAGGGATCTCCTGGATCAAGCCGGGCGAGCAGCAGCGGCCACTGGTGTCCTGGAATGGGGAACCCACCTTTGACATTTCCTCCTTTTTTTTCTTCGATTAATCAACGTTGTACCCTCCTCGACCCGCCGGTCAGGCAGAAAAAAACAGAAATTTATCAGTGAAATCTTCCTGCGCTTCATCTACCGTTAACGGCTGCAAAGACACCGTGTCCAACGCTTGGCGGCGCTGGCGTCAGTCGAAGCCGGCCGAGGCCACGCGGCGAAGCGTTCGAGTTACGCGTGGGGATGGTTGTACCTGTGTCTATAGATAAACATATTCTTATTTGCCAGAATTCTTATTCTTTTTTTAGCATTGCTGGTAGTTATTTTTCATTTCAGTAATTTTTAGGACTGCTGCAAGCATATTTTTGTAATTTGGGTGTGTCTTTTTATTATTAGTGCAAATATTGCCACGCCCACTTCTTGTCTTGTTTTGATGTATTCGGGTTTGACCGGCAGGGACGGTTATCAACGCTCGACGCTGTCCGCGAAGTAGTGTTCTAGAAGCGTCGCGATTGTAGTAGATCGGTTTGTTAAGATTGCGCCCCGCACGCGAATGTTCCAGTTTTTCTAGAGATAACGCCGCCACCAGCGATATTGCTGGAAAGTTCGATAGCGCCTGTATAAAAGCCGACGCGCTTGATCGCTTGTCAGTTGATCGACGGACACCCTGTTCGCCGCTATCATTGTACAGCGTGCATTGCTGTAGTTCTAGTTCTCATTTTCCGGCCACAAGTTCGGCCAAATAAACAGTTTCATCCTACAAACGCCGACTGCTGTGTTCGTCGACGTCACGACCACGTGACATCTGGTGGAGGTGCTGCTTCTTCCATGATCCGGACGCCCCCGCGAAGCGCTGACCCAAGCCCAAGCCGCGAGGAGGACGACGGCGAAGAAAACCCGGATCGTCGAACAAGCCGCAGGCAGAGGGACTGCAGCCAGAGTACGGGCTCCTTCCCGAAAACACCAGGCAGCCCCAGGTCCCAACACCGACCGCAGCGACGATGACCGACCCCGTGCAGCCTGCGCCGATACTTCTCCGGCAGCCCAAGGAGCCGCCAACTTTCCGCGGGTTGTCATTCGAAGACCCGGAAACCTGGCTCGAGACCTTCGAAAGGGTCTCAGCGTTCAACAACTGGGACTCCGAGGACAAGCTGCGCCACGTCTACTTTTACCTGGAAGATGCAGCAAGGACCTGGTTCGAGAATCGGGAGTCCACTCTTCGAACCTGGGACGCCTTTCGCAGCGCTTTCCTGGAGACGTTCACAAGCGTCGTCCGAAAGGAAAGGGCCGCAGCCTTCTTGGAGGCACGGGTCCAACTTCCAATGAAAGCGTGGCCATCTTTGCAGAGGAAATGACCTGGCTATTTCGCCACGCTGATCCTGCCATGCCCGAGGACAAGAAAGTCCGCTTCCTCATGCGAGGAGTAAAGGAACAGCTCTTCGCTGGACTTATGAGGAATCCGCCGAATACCGTCGAAGCATTTGTCTCCGAAGCAACAACAATCGAGAAAACGCTTGAGATGCGAACACGGCAATACAACCGCAGCTTCTCGACCACAAGCTACGCCGACGTTCAAGCACTAGGATCCGCCGACCTGCGTGAGACGATTCGAGCAATCGTGCAAGAGGAGCTGCGAAAAATTCTACCTTCGTCGCAACCTCAAGTGGATTCCATCGCCGACGTCGTGCGCCAGGTGATCCAGCTTTCACTCGGTGCGCCTCAGCTAGCAGAGCCGCAGTCGCAAGCTATGAGCTATGCTGCTGCAGCCCGCCGTCATGCTCCTCCTCCACGCCCACGCCAAGACGACACACCGCCGCCGTACCGTCGCCAGACGCCGCCAGCGACGCCCTACCGTCCACCTGTCGGCCAGACGCCGCCGCCCCCCCGACGCCCTACCGCCCACCTGTCGGCCAGCGCTACACCCCGAGGAAGACCGATGTCTGGCGTGCCCCTGACAACCGCCCGCTCTGCTACCACTGCGGGGAGGCCGGCCACACGTACCGCCGCTGCCAGTACCGTCAGATGGGGCTACGCGGATTCCCCGTCAACGCGCCGCGCCCGCAGCCAGGCGAACGGCCTCGCGACATCGACGACTACCTCACAGGCAAACAGTGGCAAGAACGACAACCTTCCCGCTCACCGTCGCCCGGCCGCTACATGTCACCGCACCGCCGGCAGTACACTGGCCCAAACCGGGGCCGGTCGCCTAGCCCGTATCCGGAAAACTAAGGGCAGCAACCGATGGAGGTGCGGTTGCTGAACGACGAAATGCTGAAGATCCTCCGCCGTCGACGACGACACCGCGACGAAGTTCCGAGCCCCCGCCGCACGCCGAACGGCGTCGACATCCCGAAGACGAAACTTTGCGACCGGAAGCAGACCTGACGACGCAACGCGGAAGCAGCGGTGCAAACCGACGTAGCCGTGACCCGACGCCGCGACGTAACCGCAACGCAAGACGGCGGACTAGCGACCTCGACGGTCTGATCGACGGCCACAACGTCACCGCTCTCGTCGATACTGGAGCCGACTATTCCGTCATCAGTGGGCCGTTCGCAGCAAAGTTGAAGAAAGTTAGGACTGCTTGGGAAGGCCCCGAGATCCGTACCGCTGGAGGCCATCTAATAACGCCGATTGGTGTCTGCACGGCGAGAGTCACTATCAACAACCGGACTTATCCTGCGAGCTTTGTAATCCTACAAAACTGCTCCAGGGATGTGATACTTGGAATGGACTTCCTAAATGACCACGGCGCCGTCATCGACTTAAGAACCAAGTCGATAACCCTATCGTCGGAGAAAGCGACACCACCGGATACAAACCCATGTCAACATGCCCTGAACGTGCTCGAGGATCAAGTCACCATTCCTCCTAGATCCAGCGTCATAATTCCCGTCGGCACCGAAACGGCTGAATGCATCGAAGGTGTCATCGAGAGCGATCAGGGTTTGCTGCTAGACCGTGACATTTGCGTCGCAAGAGGCATTGCTCGGCTATATGAAGGGAAAGGAAGCGTGATGCTAACGAATTTCAGCCAGGAATACAGACACCTGAGCAGGGGCACGACGATTGCATACATCGAAGAAATCTTGGCCGTCAGCGATGCGTTTGCCTTTTCAGATTCTGACGAAGCTACGACGACGATCCCTGAGCCACCCTTCGACGTAAACCCAAGTCTTCCCGCTCGCCAACGGCAACAGCTTCGACGCCTTCTGCAGGAATACAGGGACTGTTTCTCGTCGTCGTCGCGGGTCCGACAAACGCCCCTTGCTAAGCACCGCATCATAACAGAAGAAAATGCTCGACCACTCCGTCAGAGTCTTTACCGGGTTTCGACGCGGGAACGGGAGGCCGTTAAGAAACAAGTCGATGAAATGCTACGCGACGACATCATCCAGCCGTCCAACAGCCCGTGGGCGTCTCCCGTGGTGTTAGTGAAGAAGAAGGATGGGACCCTACGTTTCTGCGTCGATTATCGTCGCCTGTACAAAATCACAAAGAAGGACGTATACCCTCTCCCACGGATAGACGACACCCTGGATCGACTCCACAACGCGAATTACTTTTCGTCGATGGACCTCAAGACCGGCTACTGCAAATTGAAGTCGACGAGAGAGACCGAGAAAGACCGCCTTTATAACGCCGGACGGCCTGTTCGAGTTCAAGGTCATGCCCTTCGGTGTTTGCTCGGCACCTGCGACTTTCCAACGAGTCATGGATACTGTATTAGCTGGCTTGAAGTGGCAGACTTGCCTTGTTTACTTGGACGACGTCGTTGTGTATTCCTCGAACTTCGACGAACACCTCCAGCGACTTCAATTCGTACTTCAAGCAATCAAGAACTCCGGGCTCACCCTCAAGCCAGAAAAGTGCCGCTTCGCGTACGAGGAGCTCTTGTTTCTGGGTCGCGTGATCAGCAAGACTGGAGTGCTCCCAGACCCGCAGAAAACAGCTGCCATCGCCGCTTTCCCGCCACCCACCGACAAGAAGGCCGTGCGCCGATTTCTCGGCCTGTGCGCCTTACAGACGCTTTGTCAAAGACTTTTCACGGATCGCCGAGCCACTAACGCAGCTCACGAAGACCGACGTCGAATTCAGGTGGCAAACAGCGCAAGTCGAAGCATTTCATGAACTGAAGCGACGCCTGCAGACACCTCCGATACTTGCGCATTTCGACGAATACGCCGATACGGAGATTCACACCGATGCAAGCAGCATAGGACTCGGCGCCGTCCTTGTGCAGCCGGCGGGCGTACTGGAAAGGGTTATCAGTTATGCTAGCCGGTCGCTGTCTAAAGACGTGGGACGCCATCCTTCCGTACGTGACCTTCGCGTACAATACGGCCGTACAGGAAACGACGCAGATGACGCCATACAAGTTGGTCTACGGACGGAGCCCAGCAACGACGCTCGACGCCATGCTACCAAACGTGACCGACGAGGAAAACATCCACGTGACCACCTACCTACAGCGCGCCGAAGAAGCACGACAGCTCGCCCGCCTACGGATAAAGAACCAGCAGACGACTGACAGCCGCCGCTACAACCTTCGACGACGCCACATGGAATACCAACCCGGTGACCGTGTATGGGCATGGACGCCAATACGCGACGAGGACTTAGTGAGAAGCTTCTTCGACGATACTTCGGACCGTACAAGGTACTTCGACGCCTCGGCGCACTCGACTATGAGGTTGCCCCTGATGGCATTACGAACTCTCAGCGGCGCCGTGCGCGACTGAAGTCGTCCATGTCGTGCGCCTTAAGCCGTTTTTTGCGCGTTAGCGAGCCTGGGGACTCTATATTTTTCCTTCGTTATTGTAATTTATTTGTGTATGCACTTGTTTTGTTTTGTATTTTTTTTCTCTCTTCTATGTTCTTTCATAAGCATCGGGACGATGCTTTTTCAGAGGGGGCAATGCCACGCCCACTTCTTGTCTTGTTTTGATGTATTCGGGTTTGACCGGCAGGGACGGTTATCAACGCTCGACGCTGTCCGCGAAGTAGTGTTCTAGAAGCGTCGCGATTGTAGTAGATCGGTTTGTTAAGATTGCGCCCGCACGCGAATGTTCCAGTTTTGTCTAGTGATAACGCTGCCACCAGCGATATTGCTGGAAAGTTCGATAGCGCCTGTATAAAAACCGACGCGCTTGATCGCTTGTCAGTTGATCGACGGACGACGCCCTGTTCGCCGCTATCATTGTACAGCGTGCATTGCTGTAGTTCTAGTTCTCATTTTCCGGCCACAAGTTCGGCCAAATAAACAGTTTCATCCTACAAACGCCGACTGCTGTGTTCGTCGACGTCACGACCACGTGACAATATGTACGCGAGGACTGTGCCTTTCTTGCCGGTCGTTTTCTTGTGCGCAAGCAACGCGCCGTTTTCGTTACACTTCTATTACTCGTACTTTTCGTGCTGTTTGGGCTGTTCAATTAAGTTTTACAGCGAAAGCTGTTATGAGATCACAAGGGCTGTTTTGGCGCCGTAGTTGTCCGCCGCCACCGCCGGTGTCCGTAACCACTATTGCTCGAAAAAACGAAATAAGAAAACATTTCCAGAATGGAACGAGGTTCGAACCGGCGCCCTCTACGTGGGAGCCCAGTGTTCTACCTCGGAGCCATGCCGGTGCTTGAAACTGCGTTGCAAAAAGATAAACAGGCTTCATGTCGGGAAGGAACCGCATTAACACATGTAATGTAGCGTGGTAGAAGAGTAAAATAACAAGCAAGCGTCACACAACGTGAATTCTGTAACCAGGCGTCACACAATGCGTATTGCGCAACGAGTAGGTTGTTGAATGCTTCCAACCCATTACAAAGGGCTCCTAATTCTTCATCGTCATCATCCACAGCATCAACAAAGTGCACATAATGACTTAAAGGTGTTTAGCGGGTACCACGATTCTCCGCAGAATGATGAAAAATAGAATAGTGGCTGCTTCCCTACTTCACAAAAATTCCTCGCTATATAATATATATATATAGGTTATGAAGAGTCTGTATTCGGTTGCCGTAAAATAATTAGGAAAAAGGTATACGCTTCTAAAAAACTGTTTATTTTGTCGACGTTTCGATCGGAGACCGACCTTCATCAGGATGAAATTTACCAGGCTTCAATGCGCCCCTATATCATCACTCTCCGAGCCGAGAGGGAGGACAAAGGTTAAGAAAAGGTACATACAAAGAGAGAGAAAATAGTGAGAAGTAGGAAACCTGAGGAAAAGAGTCGCGAAAAACCATTGCACATAGGACTGACATAAGAATAAACACGGTTTCACGAACGAAAAAAAGAAAAAAAGAGAAAGGTCGCGAACACATCACGTACACATACTTTGACCTACGAAAGACACGTTCGGCAAAGCTGAAAGTTTCAGCAGTTTAAAGTTGCGCATCCCTAGTCTCTGTTCCTTGTTGCGTTTTCTCGTTTGTGCTTCACTCAGCGCATCTACAATGATATGAAAAACACGTGTTTCCTGATAAAAAGAAAGAAAAAAAAAGAACAACGACTACGCTGATTATACAAGATCGTCCAGGTGAGGTACATTCCTGTAGCACTAGTCGAGCTCCAATGCTTTGAAGCCTTAACGCAACATGGGATGCATTCCTCCAGCCCATTCTCCCCTCACGTCTTCGGCTCCCCACCTCCATATTGCGCCTGAAGCTGTGAGGTGATGAAGCCTCACAAGAGGGATAAGCGCTTAAAAGCAGTCAACTCAAAAAGCTTAGTAAAAGTCTGGGAAGAGCGTACAAACGACACATTCACTAAAAAACAGGTGGCCATGATCTCCGTCTGTGTATCAAGCAATGCTTATGAAGAAGGGAGAGGAACTGAAGCTTCACAAGAAGGGATAACGCCTTAAAAGTAGGGTGTGCGAATATTCGAAAGTTTGGAATATTGTCGAATATTACATTCCAGTATTCGTATTCGATTCGAAAATCGTGTATCAAAAAGTTTCGAATAATCGAAACTTCGAATATTCGAAAAATTCGAATATGCGATTCGATTATCAGCATAAAATAACTCGTTTCCACATTTCTGCTGCGTTCGTAATAGCTAAAACGTTGCCGAGAGGAGAGATAAACATCATAAGTAAACGGAGGCACGATTGTCTGCCTGCGACGAGTGCCCAATACGTATGATGCATTGCTGGTGCATCCCGACGTGCAGCGCTGTTAGCGATCATTAACCGTCATTTCCATATGCAGCCGTAACGTGCCGCACTACCATTCGTAACCTATGTGGGACCACTTCTGACGAAAGACAGTGACCCACGTGACTGGTGGCGGACTGTTCAATACCTAGTCTGGCAAAGCTTTGCCCCATGTACTCCCTATACCAGCCACTTCTGTTCCAAGCGAGCGTGCATTTTAGTGGCAGTGGGGGGGGGGAGGGGGGGGGGGCGTTGTCTGTGTTAGAAGGGAGCGCCTGCTGCCGATCATGTGGAGCAACTCATATTTTTCATGATAACATCTAGTACATTACTTTCATTGTGCCGTGATATTTGCTTGTTTGTGATGTGCATTGTGCTAGCCTGGAAATTGTGTTCTGGTGATAGCAGGTATGTTATGTTGCCAGTCAGGCTGTTAATGTTTTTTTTTTTGTTTTTTGAAATAGCTACATGTTAAATAAAGTATCGTTACTGTGAGGCATTTTCCTTTGAATTCGATATTCGATATTCGATTCGATATTCGGAAGGTGGTATTCGTATTCGTTCGTATTCGAAAAAATTTGATATTCGCACACCCCTACTTAAAAGCAGTCAACTCAAAAGCTTAGTAAAAGTCCGGGAAGAGTGTACAACGGGCACATTCACTAAAAAAACAGGGTGGCCGATCTCGGCCTCTGTGGTCAAGTTAACGCTTGGAAGAAAGTGGGAGAAGGGAATGAAGCTTCACAAGAAGGGATAAGCGCCTAAAAGCAGTCATTCAAAAAGCTTAGTAAAAGTCCGGGAAAGAGTGTACAATGCACATTCGTAAAAACAGGGGGTGCGGAGGTGGGTGCCCCGGTGCCACTCGGTTTGTGGCTCAAGTTAAAGCTTGTGAAGAAAGTGGAGAAGGGAATGAAGCTTCACAAGAAGGGATAAGCGCTTAAAAGCAGTCAACTCAAAATGCTTAGTAAAAGTCCGGGAAGAGTGTACAATGGCACATTAACTAAAAAACAGGTGGCCACGATCTCCGGTCTGTGTATCAAGTTAATGCTTATGAAGAAAGTGGAGAAGGGAATGAAGCTTCACAAGAAGGGATAAGCGCTTAAAAGCAGTCAATTGAAAGAGCTTAGTAAAAGTCCGGGAAGAGTGTACAATGGCACATTCGCTAAAAAAAGGTGGCCACGATCTCCGGTCTGTGGCTCAAGTTAACGCTTATGAAGAAAGTGGAGAAGGGAATGAAGCTTACAAGAAGGGATAAGCGCTTAAAAGCAGTCAACTCCAAAAAGCTTAGTAAAGTCCGGGAAGAGTGTACAACGACACATTCGCTAAAAAACGGTGGCCACGATCTCCGGTCTGTGGCTCAAGTTAATGGTTATGAAGAAAGTGTAGAAGGGGATGAAGCTTCACAAGAAGGGATAAGCGCTTAAAAGCAGTCAACTCAAAATGCTTAGTAAAAGTCCGGGAAGAGTGTACAATGGCACATTCGCTAAAAAACAGGTGGCCACGATCTCCGGTCTGTGTATCAAGTTAATGCTTATGAAGAAAGTGGAGAAGGGAATGAAGCTTCACAAGAAGGGATAAGCGCTTAAAAGCAGTCAATTGAAAGAGCTTAGTAAAAGTCGGGAAGAGTGTACAATGGCACATTCGCTAAAAACAGGTGGCCACGATCTCCGGTCTGCGGCTCAAGTTAATGCTTATGAAGAAAGTGGAGAAGGGAATGAAGCTTCACAAGAAGGGATAATCGCTTAAAAGCAGTCAACTCAAAAGTTAGTAAAACTCCGGGAAGAGTGTACAACGGCACATTCGCTAAAAAACAGGTGGCCACGACCTTCGGTCTGTGGCTCAAGTTGATGCTTATGAAGAAAGTGGAGAAGGGGATGAAGCTTCACAGAAGGGATAAGCGCTTAAAAGCAGTCAATTAAAAAAAACGTAGTAAAAGTCCGGGAAGAGTGTACAACGGCACATTCGCTAAAAAACAGGCGACCACGACCTCCTGTCTGTGGCTCAAGTTAATGCTTATGAAGAAAGTGGAGAAGGGAATGAAGCTTCACAAGAAGGGATAATCGCTTAAAAGCAGTCAACTCAAAAAGCTTAGTAAAACTCCGGGAAGCGTGTACAACGGCACATTCACTAAAAAACAGGTGGCCACGATCTCCGGTCTGTGTATCAAGTTAATGCTATGAAGAAAGTGGAGAAGGGGATGAAGCTTCACAAGAAGGGATAAGCGCTTAAAAGCAGTCAATTCAAAAAGCTTAGTAAAAGTCCGGGAAGAGTGTACAACGGCACATTCGCTAAAAAACAGGTGGCCACGACCTCCGGTCTGTGGCTCAAGTTGACGCTTATGAAGAAAGTGGAGAAGGGTATGAAGCTTCACAAGAAGGGATAAGCGCTTAAAAGCAGTCAATTCAAAAAGCTTAGTGAAAGTCCGGGAAGAGTGTACAACGGCACATTCGCTAAAAAACAGGTGGCCCGATCTCCGGTCTGTGGCTCAAGTTAATTCTTATGAAGAAAGTGGAGAAGGGGATGAAGCTTCACAAGAAGGAGAAGCAGTCAATTCAAAAAGCTTAGTAAAAGTCCAGAAGAGTGTAAAACGACACATTCGCTAAAAAACAGGTGGCCACGTACTCCGGTCTGTGGCTCAAGTAATGTTATGAAGAAAGTGGAGAATATATTTAGATTGCAATGCGTGTGAGCATGCTGTATGTCCGACAGCGTGCTCCTAAAGCGATGTCCGAAAAAATAATAAATGAAATATAAAAAATATAGAAAAAAGAAAAATGAGAGAGAGAGAGGGAGAGATTTTCCGTTAAGTTTATTAATAACTTGAATCTTCCAGAGCACGAATTGAAGACAGTATGCCCGGACTGATATTTAGTCCAGCCTTCAATGTATTAAATTCATAAATAATATGATTCGCGCTGTTCACGCTCACTTGTACTGGAGACAGAGGAAGATGCGGAAGCGAATTAACATGGGAACGATGGTTATTAACGCGAGTGCGGAAGGCCGTGTGTGTCTGACCTATGTATTGAATACTGCATACTCCGCACTCGAGAAGGTATACAACATTAGAGCTGTCATAGTTAAGGTTTGAATAAAGAGAGTACTCGCAATTGGAATGTGTGCTTTCAACAAATTTGGTTGCCTGTATGTGTTGCACACCTTGCAACGGGCGTTGCCGCATGGCTGGCGTCCATTTACAGGTGCCCTTTCGGTTTTCGAACGCACAAGATAATCCTTAATGTTTTTGGGGCGTCTATAAACGACTCGCTGAGGGGAAGGGAAAATTATTGATAGTCGTTCACTCTGTTGTAGGATGTTATAGTGTATCTTTAGAATTTTGTTTACGTTAGGGGGGTTGCTTCCAAATGTTAGAACCAAGTTTTTCCGTCCCTCTTGTTTTAATTCTTTCTGCTGATAAAGCAGTTGTTGGCGATCTAGGTTTGCCCTTTACGTATGGCGTCGTTGACTATAGAAGGAGGATAGTGTTGCTTCGCAAGTACGTTGCGCAGGTTATTTGCGTTGGCCTCAAAGTCTTCGGGGCGGGAGCAAATTCTGCTGAATTGGTGGGCCTGCGAGTAAGGGATGCTCGTATTGCAGTGACGAGGTGACAACTATCGAAGTGAAGGTACTGCTGCCTGTCTGTAGGCTTTTGTAAACGTTACTAGTCAAGGACCCGTTTTACTTTAAGGTGGACGTCGAGGAAATTGATTTCAGTTCTTGAGTATGTATAAGTGAAAGTTATGTCTGGATGAGCTTTGTTGAAGGATTCTATGAAATTAAGTTCTCTTGTGTATCCGCCCAAATGATAAAAATATCATCTAAGAAGCGTTTGTAAAGAAGGGGCTTAATTTCCTGGGTTGACAAAAACTTAGTTTCAAAATCATTCATAAAAATATTAGCGTAGTTGGCTGCCATTCGAGTCCCCATAGCAGTGCCATTTATTTGCAGATAGTATTGGTTATGAAACTCAAAGCTATTGAGTTGAAGTACCAGCTTCGCAAGGGTTTCAATTACTATTGGACTTGGCGAGTCATCACATTTGTGCTCACTATAGGACTCTACTAATGTTTTGATGCCGTCTTTATGGGGAATATTAGTGTAAAGTGAAGTTACATCAAGAGTTACAAGAAAGGCACCATCAGGGATTTTTATATCGTCGATGATCCGTATGAAGTGGTTGGTATCACGTAGGTAGGAGGAGTGTGTAGGCGGAATATCCCTAATTAGGGAGTCTATGTAACTTGATATTGGTTCGGTGAGGGTACCTCTTCCCGAAATAAGTGGTCTGCCGGGGTTTCCTTTCTTGTGTATTTTTGGAAGCATATAAAACCGTCCTGGTGTAGCACGTGCTACAGTAAGGGCCTTAGAAACATTAAGATCTAACTCTCCGAGCTCCACGAAATCATGGAGCGGTGTTTTTTTGTTTTTAACGCGGTAGCGTTAGAGAGCTCGTGTCGCAGAAATTCCGCTGTCGGCGTCGGCACCGTTGGTTGTGAGCGAAAAACCATCCGTGAGCGAAAAATCGAGAAAGTAGCAAATAAAATAAACGACAAAATCTTCGGTCTAATGAGGATCGAACCCGGGCCGTTCGGGCGTGGCAAGCAGGTGTCTTACCACAAAGCCACGATGTTGCTTGCAGCTGCTTTGGACAAAAACACTACATAAATGTCATGTAGTGAAGGAGTCTCGACGCATTTTGTTCGGCAGGTGTCACGACGAAAACGAGCCCATACGGTAGGCGCATTCGCGAGGCCATCAAACTACGTCGAAAAACGCCGGGATAGTGCAGCCATCGCCGCTAAATACACCCACGAACTTTCAAACAGCTCTAAAAATGGACAACTATGTCCATCTAGAGGAAAACATATCAAGCGAACGCAGCAAACGCTAGATAATGTGCTGCCATCTGTGAGGAATTGTGAGAAAATGTCTCGACTTTTCATGGCATCCGAGAGGGCCGGCGCGCGGCGTATATCTTGGAGGCCATGCGACTCTTGCTTTAGATCGAAAGCCTGTAAAATTCGCGCGCGTGCGTGCGTGTGCGTGTAACAATTCACATTAATAAGTATGCACTTAGTAATTGAAGTGCGCACTAGGGGCCGGATTTCGCTATCGCGTTCAACTCTTAAAGGCGAAGCTTAAGGGTCCCCCAATTTTTTGTTTGAAACACGTGTTATTCTTTTGCCAGTCAGGGTATGTGCACATGGTGTGTTCGCGACTCTTTTTCGTCAGGTTTCCTACTTCTCTCTTTTTTCTCTCTTTGTATGTACCTTTTCTTAACCTTTTTCTCCCTCTCGCCTCGGAGAGCGATGATATAGGGGTGCATTGAAGCCTGGTAAATTTCATCCTGATGAAGGTCGGCCTCCGATCGAAACGTCGACAAAATAAACAGTTTTTTAGAAGCGTATACCTTCTTCCTAATATATATATATATATATATATATATATATATATATGTGTGTGTGTGTGTGTGTGTGTGTGTGTGTGTGTGTGTGTGTGTGTGTGTGTGTTTGTGTGTGTATGTACGTGTGTATGTATGTATATACCGCCCCTCTTACTCAATGCCTCCCTTTGGACCAGCAAGTTATTTTGAATAAATTTAAATAAAAATAACGGATTTAGACGGCATTCCGGGCTAAGAATAGGAAATGTTTCGAACCTGGCTAGAGCTGAAACGGTCTTTTGTGACCTCTATATTTTCCCCCTCAGGAGGTGCACCGTCATCGAAACACGGGCCTACCAGCACGGTTCGCTCTGTACATTACCAGCGTTTTACTACCGGCGTGATGTTCAAGCGGTCGCCGAGTCTGTACGGCGTGGGTGCCTGCGTCCTCTGGACCCCACGAGTGCGCGTTTACCATCGCGCTTCTCGAGAGGACCTCCCTGCACAAGCCTATTGGGGCGCGCTGTCCTTCGGAGAGAACTTGAAGACCATGTGCTCAAGTACGCCGGCTGGACGACGGTGCTCCAGTTGTGGAAACACCTAGGAAGCGTCCGAGAAGGCCTCGGCGACATCGGCGACGTCATGGTGCTTCTTCCAGGAAGGAGAGCTGAAGCACTCCGTCGTGGAAACCATTTCTTTGGCATTCAACGACGCTGCTTACGTTGTGGGCACAGCCTGCTCGCTAGATCTGGACTCGAATCAGTTCACGTTCGGCCTCGAGGCGGACGGAGATACGCAGACTGCCATCTGTGTCCAGACACCGGTCATCGTGCTCCTAGTAGCGATTCGATAGGGCCGGAGTTCACATGGCAGCGGAAGGTACATTCGAGTCACTGGCTCGCGTTGTGGGCCCCGCTGCCATTCTTGCGTTAGACGTCGTGAGCATAGTTCGGTTGCATAGCACGTCCTCCAGGCGGGAGAGCCCAAATGGCGTCGCCGTGTGAGAGCAGGATCGACAAGCGTCGCCATGTGCCTTACAATGCCAATGGTCATGACGTATGTACAGTAACAGACCTGCGCCATAAAATACACGTTAAGGCACGGTGTGCGCTCTCTTGTTGCAGAGGCCTCCACTCATATTTCAACACGAATGCCTTAACTGGGAATGAAACAGCTCTGGAAACGGGGCAGCCACATCAAACAAACAAAACAAAAGGCGGAACGAAGTGCTCGCCACCTTGTAAGAGACATTGAGCTGAATCTAAAAGCTGCAACTGCACAAAGAGGGAGAGCTTGTAGCAATGCCTACACACTCCGCCCATCTTTTTGTGTCTCCCTTTTCCAGCGCTGTTACATTCCCAGTCATGTACCAACTGACCGACCGATGTGCGTTTTTACAGATACATTCAACATGCCGATTTCTTTCTCTGAAACTTTCTCAGTTATATGAATCACCCTGTCGGCAAAGCCTCTCTTATTTACGCCTGAAATCCCAAATATGGGCACTGAACAAATATCTTAGGAAAAAGAAGTTATGACAGTTTCAGACTAGTAGTGCCGAGCCTGAAGGAAGAGCCTAGCTGGATGACCTTCCTTGATTTTCATTATTTTTTTCTTCTCTTTATTGGCTTTCTCTGTCTCTGTATGTCATTTTTGTATCTGTTTCTTTCTATTCTTCTTTTTTCTGTTTGTTTCTTTCTCTTTCTCCTTCTTTTTATCTTTACTTCTTTTTGTTTTCTTTCTTGCTCTCTCTCTCGTTCTTTCTCTCTCTTTATTTATGTTTATTTCTCTATTTCCTTCTGTCTCTGTCTTGCTCTCTGTTATTTTCCATCTCTTTCTCGCTCTATGTCTTTCTGTGTTGTTATGTCTTTATTCCTTTATTGCACTGTATTTTGCACCTCTCGCTTTCTTTCTCTTCTTTCGTTCTTCTTTCTTTATGTTGGTTTTTTTTAACATCGAAACTCTTTAGGAAATCCTTCCTTGTGAGCCAATCCAGAAAAACTATCATCATCATAAACGGGTATGTGCCATAGAAATTGGGTAAATCCCACTACACACAACTGGTCCACTAAAAATGAAGGAGGCAATAGTTAGCCGAACAAATGGCTGCGAAGCGATGGCGGCGAGCCGAAGACCCCGAGTACGTACAACGAGAGAATACTAGGGAACGGGAAATGCAACGGCATCTGCGAGAAGACCCGAAGCGATGGAAGGCCCACGCTAAGGACGACGTGCCCGTAGATCTATGAGAGGTTCGAACGCTTGGTTTCAGAGCGAGTATCTGTCCTTGGAGATTGGACAACCGTGTCGTGTCTGTATCTGTATGTGGTTTAGTTCGAACCTCTCGGTGCTGAGAATCAACGTAGAAACAACCTAGCATCACCTAGCTAAAGCCTAGCAACAACCTAGCAGCAACCTAGAAACTTAATCACCTAGCTAAGGCCTACAACAACCTAGAACAAACCAGATTAGTCTTCAGAATCGTCATTTTCGCTGTTTCAAGCCTTAGTGCAAGCTTCGCCATTTTTTTTATCTTTTTAAGTCTTCATTCCCTTTATTTCTCGCTATTATTCTCTTCCTTTTTCTTTGTAGCGCTTTCTGTCTCTCTGTTTTCTATCTCTTTCTTTGTATTTTTTCTTTCTGTCTCTCTTTTTCGCCTGTCGTTTTCGCTTGACACTTGCTCCTGCTGGACGCGGTAATAGGGCTTGCCTATGGCGCATACCCACCTGAGGAGCTTTACACTACGCAGGACAACATACCGGTAGCTTAAACAGCTTCACTACAAAGAGAATGAAGAGAGCGCGTGCCGGTTCATGATGATGATAGTTTTTTTTACGACGCAACTTAAGTTGTGCCTCGTCGTTAGAAAAACTATTTTAAAAGCTATTTTTAACAGCGAAGCTGTTTAGACAGGCGGTATTTACCACCAGCTTAAACAGCTTTCTGTTAAAAATAGCTGATAGATCGCGCAGGGCACATGTGAGCATATTTTCGTGCGTCGCCTTTATCTATTAAAGCACAGAGTGCAACCACTAAGTGCGGATGGACACATCAATGTGCCATTGCCCTCATCTGGCCTGATAGATCGCGCAGGGCACATGTGAGCATATTTTCGTGCGTCGCCTTTATCTATTAAAGCACAGAGTGCAACCACTAAGTGCGGATGGACACATCAATGTGCCATTGCCCTCATCTGGCCTGATAGATCGCGCAGGGCACATGTGAGCATATTTTCGTGCGTCGCCTTTATCTATTAAAGCACAGAGTGCAACCACTAAGTGCGGATGGACACATCAATGTGCCATTGCCCTCATCTGGCCTGTCTCTGCGCCAACACCACGTATTTCAATCTCCTAATCACACACAGAATTGTGAAACGCGCGGATGGTATGCGATGTATGTAGGTCATTGCATTTCAAGTAGTAGTAGTAGTAGTAGTAGTAGTAGTAGTAGTAGTACTAGTAGTAAGCGCAGCTGCAGGGGCTAGTTGGTGTTGCATCTTGGAAATTCGCGCTTTTTATCGTACGAGGACGGACTGAGTACACAAACACGCTCTGTGTTTGTGTGTACTCAGTCCGTCCTCTTACGATAAAAAGCGCGAATATCCAAGGTACTAGTAGTAGTAGTAGTAGTAGTAGTAGTAGTAGTAGTAGTAGTAGCAGACTATAAGAGACTGGACGCGCTCCTACTCCAGTACCCAAGGAGGGGGTAAATAGTGAAAAAATGCAGGCAATGGCACTCAACGTGAAAGCTGTGAGAAGTGCGGAGCAGTGATTCTCCTGCCCTTCAGCGACGCTCGCGTTCACGTTGCAAGCACGCGCTGGCGTTCCAAACGTGCAGTGGCCTCGGCGTCTGGCGGCAAAGAAAGCATCACTTTGTGACGCAGTGGCACCCTCTACCCTCCTCGTTTCCTTCATCAACCCTCACGCCTCAACACTTCCCCCTCACTTCCTTTTTTCACCCCTTGCTATACTGTACTATACGCGGCTATACTATGTTCTACCCTCCCCTCCTCCTTTCTCTCCTCACATTCACGCCATTTCTCCTTGCCCTTCCCTTGCGAATATTCGAAAATTTCGAATAAAGAATCGAAAAGTGTGCTATTTGATTCTGTATTCGAACCTAATTGTGTATATACGAAATACTGAATTAGACGCCGGGCCCGAGCTAGTTGGTGTATAGTGGCATATTGAAACCGGTGAGCGCACCAAGACAGGGACAGTGAAAACGACATACAGAGTGCTACTTCCATCTAATATTTATTGCATCATGCCATATATGTAGTTTCTTCACACGTTACGTGATAAACGCGCATGCTTGAGAACAAGGCTGTCGATTTCTTTTTCTTCTTTTTTCTTACTCTTTTTTTCTCGCTAAAGATTAACGTGCTGGTACTAGAACATGGTGTCTACTAGAACGTCTGTTCTGCGCGCAGAGCGCGCAGTGTATTGAAGCGCTGCCTGCCTTGCCCCACTGAACAGTGCGGGGCATTGTGGTGTGTGCGCGTCTGTGTGTGTGAGTGTGTGTTTAGTGCTGTGTGCGACGTCGTTCTCGAACAGCGGGGTGCCTTCGGTGTCACTAATGGTTCCGAGAACTGTGGGCTGACCCCTCGCCACGTGCGAGGCGACGCCGCGCGCGAAGCCACGAACCGCTCCTCCTCCTCCTCCTTGTGCCAGGGCGCGAAGAAGGCCCGGACTTCACGCCTCAGTCTGCCTTATTCAGCCCAAGAATTCGCACCGCTTTTTACGGTGTCGAGTGCTTTTCTCAACTAAACTTTGCCATTGCTTTGTATAACCCAGTGACCTAATTAAAAGTTTTGGTTTTAAAGAAGTTAATTGTATTCGACCCGTTATCTGGCTGGCTAGCTACGCGACTTTTCTGATTCCGTTAGAAAAGTCACCGCGAGGCCAGCACAGTAAAAAGCGAAGTCTTCTCCCATCGGCCGCCAGCATCACGTCCGCCGGCAGTGCATACGTCGCTACAGCAAGACCATCGGCTTGCTCAAGACCACCACGTACTGCAAGGACACGGCATCGCTCCAGTGATGACCTGCTGACGGCACAAAGGGCAACGACAAGGTAGGCTCATTCCATGACATCTATCAGCTTAGCTTCGTTGACAACATACGTCCGCTCCGCACGAGACACGTTGTGAAGGAAGCAATGGAACAGAACAAGCTGACAGAGCAGACACCAGAGCAAACTGCGTCGAAGCGCTCGCTATCGGTCAGTTCAAGAGCTTCGTCAGTGTCACGACGCTCGCGTTCCTCGACCATGAGCATAGCTGCAGCACAGGCGCGTGCGCAGGCAGACGCCGTCAGAGTCAGGGCCGTAGAGAAGCTGCTATGCGCCTCGAGAAAGCGAAGATTGATGCCGAACTAGAAATCCTGCATCACGAAAAAGAAGTAGCCGTCGCCGAAGCTCAAGCAAATGCTTTGGAGGCAGCTGCGGAGCAGGATGGCGGGGAGAGGTCACGAGTGATGCCTTCCATTGATCCAACCTTACGGACTGCGAGCTATGTAGCCCAACAGGAAGAATTAAACGGGAGGTTTCAGTCGCCTCATTCACCTGTTGTCTCTAGGACAAACCGCGATGAGAATGACAGCGTCCTTTCAGGAGCTGCTGTAGCTCAGAACAGTCCGACGGGCGTTCGCGTCATTCAACCTCCGCCTATTCATGGGGTAGCGCCCGACGGTTCAAGCACGGAGCTGGCTGGTGTCCTAAAGTTCTTGTGCCGAAGAGATCTTGTTTCGGGTGGCCTCACGAAGTTTGATGACCAGCCCGAAAATTATCGCGCCTGGAAATCGTCCTTCAAAGGTGTCACTCGTGATCTGGGTCTCTCCCCTCAGGAGGAGTTAGATGTACTTATCAAGTGGCTCGGCCCAAGATCTGCGACACAGGCACAAAGGCTCAAATCTGTGCACGTGGAAGATTTTGCAGCAGGTTTGAACACCGTGTGGAAGAGGTTAGACGGCACCTACGGTTCCCCTGAGGTGGTGGAGGACTCTTTGCTAAAAAGACTGGAAGATTACCCGAGGGTGTCTTACCGGGATGCCTTAAAACTTCAGGAGCTTAGCGACCTTCTCCTTGAACTTGAAGTTGCAAAGACGAACCCACATTTGGCAGGTCTAAGATACCTAGACACTGCAAGAGGTGTGAATGCTATCGTCGCAAAGCTCCCTCCCGGTCTGCAGGAGAAGTGGATGTCGGCAGGGTCAAAGTACAAAAAAGAACATCAGACTGCATTTCCGCCGTTTTCCTTCTTTTCAAAATTCATAATGGATGAAGCCGGTATGAGGAACGACCCAAGTTTTAAGCTTTCGCGCGATACGCCAGCTGACTTCAGCGCAAGGAAACAGGAGAACTCTAAAACAAGGCCGAAAGCAACCGTCTCCACAAAGAAAACTGAAATCGACTCCACTTCAGCGGATACATGTCAGGACACTATCCCAAACGGGCAGCCAGCTCAGGCAAAGAACTCGGTGGACAAATGGTGCCCCCTCCATAAGAAGCCTCACCCCTTAGAGAAGTGTCGCGCCTTCCGGGAGAAGAATCAGGCAGAACGAACGGAATTTCTCAGGCAGCAAGGAATCTGCATGCGCTGCTGTTTGTCGCACAGTCACATCAAAGCGCAATGCCAGGCGATCTTGAGGTGCCGCGTATGCGAGAGTGGCGACCACGCTACAGCCTTACACGTTGCATCGCCAAGTTCATCACTCTCGAGTGTAACCGCCTCCAACGTGAGCGCAGCAGAGAGTTCCGAGAGACGGGTAACATCTACACGTACTCATGTTGCGAGTGGAAGCGATGACAGCAAGTCGTGCGCAAAGCTTTGCCTGGTGGATGTGGCTCACGACTCTGATCCCAGCAAGACGCTTAGAGCATACGTAATCCTGGATGAGCAAAGTAACCGCTCACTGGTCAAGTCAGAACTCCTTGATTACTTCCGGGTGAACGGAACTCCTGTCCAGTACACATTGCGCACCTGTTCAGGCAACACTGCGGTAGCTGGAAGATCAGCCGACGGCTTCTCCGTACACAGCTTAGCCGGCGATGTGAAGCTGCACCTTCCACCTTTGCTCGAGTGCAACGAGATCCCTGATAACAGGAGCGAAATTCCAACTCCGGACGCTGCGCAGAGCTACCCTCATTTAAGAAAGATCGCGAATGAGATTCCGCCCATCGACTCAGAAGCCAACATACTACTTCTCCTGGGACGAGACATACTAAGAGCCCACAAGGTGCGCCGGACTCTCAACGGGCCGCACGACGCTCCTTACGCTCAGAAACTCGACCTGGGTTGGGTCATCGTGGGTGACGTCTGCGCCAACCGCACGCGGAAGGCAACGAGCGTTAACGTGTTCAAGACTCACGTGCTGGAAAACGGACGGCCTTCGCTCTTCGAGCCATGCTCCAATCATTTCTTCGTTAAAGAAACACCGGTCCCCAAGGCTGACGAACTTCCGCCTCCTCAAGGCTCAACCGTAACGGCAGATACAAAAGGCATCCATTCCCATCGGCTATTTGAAACCACTAATTCAGATGAGCAGCGTGCTCTCTCTATCGAGGACAGAAAATTTATCGAAATGATGGACAGGGATTTCGCTCGAAACGAAACCAACAGCTGGGTCGCGCCACTTCCATTCCGCACCCCGAGATGCAAGCTTCCGAACAACAGACAGCAAGCTCTCTCTCGTCTGTTTTCATTACGCAGAACGTTGCTAAGGAACCCGGAGACGAGGGAGTGTTTTATGAGGTTCATGGAGGAATTGTTTGTGAGCGGACACGCCGAGGAAGCTCCCCCACTTTGTGAGAACGACGAGCGCTGGTATTTGCCGATATTCGGTGTGTGCCACCCACAAAAGCCCGATCAGATAAGGGTAGTTTTTGATTCAAGCGCTCAGCACGAAGGGGTCTCTCTAAACAGCGCCCTACTGACTGGTCCTGACATGACAAACAATCTTGTCGGAATCTTGGTACGCTTCCGGGAAGAACCGGTGGGAGTAATGGCAGATGTCCAACAAATGTTTTACAGTTTCACGGTTCGAGAGGATCATCGAGACTTCCTGAGGTTTCTCTGGTTCAGAGACAACGACTTGAACAGAGAGATAATTGAGTGCCGAATGAAAGTGCATGTTTTCGGCAACAGCCCATCGCCCGCCGTAGCTACATACGGGCTTCGACGAACAGCTCGAGAGGCTGTTCAGCAGTTCGGAGAGGACGCAAAGAAGTTTGTCGAAAGAGACTTCTACGTGGACGATGCCCTGAAGTCGTTTCCAACCGAAGAGGATGCCATTGGCCTGTTAAAGACGACGCAACAAATGCTTGCATCTGCTAACATTCGGCTGCACAAAATAGCCTCAAACAGGCAAAACGTTTTGCTTGCGTTCCCATCCGAGGACCACGCGAAAGGTTTGCAAAACCTCGACTTCAGCGCTGACCCATTTCCCACACAGAGAAGCCTTGGCTTGCTTTGGGACGTACGCGACGACAGCTTCGTTTTCCGGGCCCCACTTCAGGACAAGCCATATACTCGGAGAGGTGTATTATCGACGGTCAATAGCCTATACGACCCGCTGGGTTTTGTAGCTCCAGTCACGGTGCAAGGAAAACATCTGCTTCGCGAGCTGACTGCAGGAAGGCTACGACTGGGACACTCCTCTCTCGGAGGACAAGCGACAACAGTGGGACGACTGGAAAACCTCGCTTCACGCATTACATGATCTCCGAATCGCACGATCGTATGCACCAATGTCGCTACGCGAGGCCCGATGCAAAGAACTTCACGTCTTCTCGGACGCGTCACGAAAGCCGTAGCAGCAGTAGCATATCTGCGTGTGATCGACGTAGACGGGGGCAAACATTGGATTTGTTATGGGAAAGGCCAAACTGACCCCTCAGCCAGAACACACCATACCAAGGCTTGAGTTGTGTGGCAGCGGTGCTTGCGGTTGAAATGACCTGATTTCATCCTACGAGAGTTAGACTTTCGGCCGGACTCAGTTGTATTCTACACGGACAGCAAGGTGGTTTTGGGATATATTTTCAACGAGACCAGGCGGTTCCACGTGTACGTAGCCAACAGAGTGCAGCGCATTCGCAAGAGCACGCGACCGGAGCATTGGAAGTACGTCCGCACGGACGAAAATCCGGCAGACCACGCCACGAGAATGGTGCCAGCGACGCGGCTCAAGGGCACGAACTGGTTCACGGCACCAGACTTCCTTTCGCGGCATGAGACAGATCCCGCAACACAGGATTTCGTCCTCGTGGATCCTGATCATGACAAAGAACTGAGGCCCGAGGCCAGCACGTTTGTTACCAAGGTGAACGTAAACGAACGACTCGGATCCAACCGCTTCAGTAGGTTTTCAAGCTGGCAATCGCTACAACGCGCTGTCGCCAGTCTGATCCGCGTAGTACGGCAGCGGGGAAAAGAGCCTCCAGCCAGAGGCAGAATGCTGTGCAGCTGCTACTGAGGGCCAAGACTGTCGCAATTGGGGCAGTGCAGCAGGATGCTTTCTCTGAGGAGATACACTGCATTCGTGAGCAAAAGTCACTTCCTAGAAATAGCCCACTCCGAAAACTCGATCCGTTTCTCGACGCACGCGGTTTGCTTCGCGTCGGCGGCCGCTTGAACAAAGGCGACTTTCCGGATGACGAAAGAAACCCCCTGATAATCCCGGGCCGGCACCATGTCGCGACACTCCTTGTGCGTCACTACCATGAGCGTGTGCAACACCAAGGCAGACACTTTACTGAGGGCGCCATTCGGTCGGCTGGTTTCTGGCTAATCGGAGGCAAGAGGTGCATCCGCTCAGTGCTGTCGGGTTGCGTTTTATGCAAGAAGCTCAGGGGACGCTTCCAAGAGCAGAAAATGGCCGACCTTCCAAAAGACCGGCTCAGCGAGGATCCTCCCTTCACAAACGTTGGCATTGACGTATTTGGTCCATGGACCATCGCTGCCCGCCGAACAAGAGGTGGAATAGCCAACAGCAAGCGCTGGGCAGTTATATTTGCTTGCCTCAGCATTCGCGCCGTGCACATTGAAGTTCTCGAATCACTCGACACGACAGCCTTCATCAATGCCCTTCGTAGGTTCTTGGCAATACGAGGACTTGTCAAGCTGATACGTTCTGACTGCGGAACAAACTTCGTCGGAGCGTGCAGGGAACTAGGAATCAACGCCAAGAGCCTCGATAGTTCAGACGTTGGCAACTTCCTTAGCGAAAACGGCTGTACGTGGGCATTCAACCCACCACATGCTTCTCATATGGGTGGAGCGTGGGAGCGGATGATTGGAATCACACGCCGCATCCTTGACTCTATGCTCATTCAGAACCGGCACCATCACCTTACGCACGACATGCTTCGCGACCTTCATGGCAGAAGTGTCCGCCATCATCAATGCCAGGCCCTTAGCCCCCGTATCATATGACCCCGAAGATCCCTATCTTCTCACTCCAGCAACTCTCCTGACACAAAAACAGGGGAACAACGCGCCAGCTCCTGGAAAACTGGACACAGGCAACCTATACAAGCGGCACTGGCAACAAGTGCAGGGCCTCGCTAATGGTTTTTGGAAGCGCTGGCGCTCATGCCTTCCTCTCAACTTTGCAGCAACGGCGCAAGTGGCAACAAGCAAAGCCTAACCTAAAGAAAGGCGATGTCATCTTGTTAAAAGATAGCCAGGCCGCCCGCAGCGACTGGCCTGTGGGAGTCGTGACACAAAGTTTTCCTAGCACGGATGGAAGAGTGCGAAGAATAGAGGTCAAGGCAGTTAGAAATGGAGCTGTGAAGACGTTTTGCAGACCCGTCACGGAGGTTGTGCTTCTTGTGTCGCCATGATATACAGTGACAGTGGTGTACAACGGGAGCTGACACCAGACGGGGAGTGTTCTGCGCGCAGAGCGCGCAGTGTATTGAAGCGCTGCCTGCCTTGCCCCACTGAACAGTGCGGGGCATTGTGTGTGTGCGCGTCTGTGTGTGTGAGTGTGTTTAGTGCTGTGTGCGACGTCGTTCTCGAACAGCGGGGTGCCTTCGGTGTCACTAATGGTTCCGGAACTGTGGGCTGACCCCTCGCCACGTGCGAGGCGACGCCGCGCGCGAAGCCACGAACCGCTCCTCCTCCTCCTCCTTGTGCCAGGGCGCGAAGAAGGCCCGGACTTCACGCCTCAGTCTGCCTTATTCAGCCCAAGAATTCGCACCGCTTTTTACGGTGTCGAGTGCTTTTCTCAACTAAACTTTGCCATTGCTTTGTATAACCCAGTGACCTAATTAAAGTTTTGGTTTAAAGAAGTTAATTGTATTCGCCCGTTATCTGGCTGGCTAGCTACGCGACTTTTCTGATTCCGTTGAGAAAAGTCACCGCGAGGCCAGCACAACGTCAAAGCGAACACATCTACAACTGGGTGTAACCCGCATCAATGACGTTAGCACACGACGTTGTAGGCCACTGTGCCAAAATAACGACAGATTCCAGGTACCACGTTCTGACCTAACTCCCGAAACCAACTTCAAAATCGTGCTGTTCTTACAACACGGTAACTTGAGTGACGTGAGGGCGAGCAGTCTATGGGAAGCACAGCAGTAACTTTAGCCACTCCTGTGCCATTAATGACATTTAATTATAGCCACAACGGCAAGCTCTGTGTCAGTACAGGCAGAAATGAGTTCTGACTACTGGACTTCATGATTTCACTTATCAAGGACGAGCGCTTGACCTGGACGTTTGTGGCTTTGCATACCTGCCGACTTTCTGTGCGATTAATTGCGATCTCACCTGCGATAGCCGGTCAACGTGGCACTTTACCGTTTGTCACGCAGAGCAAAACAGACAATTCGCTACACTCCATAACGATTGTCCGATAAATTAGCGCGGCAGAATGACTCTTTCTTGCTCGGTGTAAAAGTAGGAGGACACTTGAGCTTTGCCTCAAAAGTAGAACGCGATAGCGTATTGCGGCCTCTTTCGCATCGACTCCTCAATGGCTAGCCCCGCTTCGCTTCTCGACAGACGCCTCCACCATGCCGCAAGGGGACGAGCCTCTGTGGGAGTAGCATTGGCCGTTGCAACTACCTTACAATGCCTACCGCAGGTACCGTTACCAAGTGCCCACAACCCGTAATTCTTCGTTTTGAAAATCAGCGAAGTACCGATTACGCGTCCGTAAAGCTGCACGCGAACCTGGGCAGCTGCTCCCTTTGTTGCTTCTTTTGCTGATGATTATTTCAAATATATCTGAACGTTTTATAATGGGCGGGCCTTTAAACTAGAGGGTGCGAATAGTGAAATTTCATCTCGAATCGAAGTCGAATCGAATAGTGCCGTATAGTGGCCAAAAATATCGAATATCGAAACGAATATCGAATACAAAGGCTTTATTGAAAATTGAGAGAAAGAATAACGGTAATGTTGGGCTTCATCGTTATGAGTGCTCCTGGCCCAAAAATTTTCGGGCGCGTTCACAGCAGCGTTTTAACTGCGCGCCGGAACGATGGGAGTTTCTGAACGAGTGGTGCGGTGCGGCAGCTGCGACGGAACAGCGTGAACAAATTTTCCCATGCCAAGCCAATCACTGGGGCTCGCGGGCCAAAGTCGGGACGCTTTACTGTGCTTGCGGCACACGCGACCGAACTACACAAGAAGTCCGTGGCTTCGTTTCGGAAGCGAAGTTGTGAAGGGCTTGAAAGTTTTCTCGTGGGTTTTTTCACGTGCGTATATGACCTAATGTCCTTTAAAATAAACATGCGCTCTCTTTGAACCTGTATATCGGTGAAAGCGTTAACGAAAAGCCTACTGTAACGACGTTCGCGTTAGTTTTAGCCGCCCCAAGTTGCACCGTTCGCCTTTGTCGCGTTTTAGATACTCTTCATGTCGAATTATTCGAAACTTCGAATACTAGCTCTTCGATAGCGAATCAAATTATTCGGTTAAGTATTATTCGATTCGAATTTGAAACTTGAATATTCGCACAATCCTACTTTAAACCCCTCATTCGTTGTGCGATTTACATGTCTTGTCACTGGCGTGATTCTACGCTTCTGCTGCGCCCATTAGATGCGTCAAAGGGCCCCTACACCACTCCGATTTCATAGACGAAAGAGTGGTTTCTTTCTCGCCTTCACTAACCTTCCTACAAGCGAAATCCCCTCCTCGCCACTTATTTCTTCATAAAGCACGTGTACAATGTGAGTACTAAGCGTTGAGCCTATCAGGATTTCGCGCTTGTCGGCTACACGATGTTATCTCCGCTTGCGCATTCGGAAACACAAAACGAAGTGAAATCAGTTGATCGCGCAAAATGGTCATGCGAGACAAGGCAGAACGGCTGGGCGACTGCATAGCAATGCAAGGTATGAGAAAATTCACTACTGATATTTCGCGTATATGGACCAACTGAGAGTGTGCACCTTAATGACGTCACGTGAATCACCCTTTTGTCGTCACGAAGTGCGGCGAAAACACGAGAAACGCTAGGAGAGAATAACGCGCTTGTTTTTTGTAGTTTCATCGGCTCCTTAGGGGGCCTAATTAGCGCTGGGACACCGCAACAGGTGCCTGAAGTGGTTGCTGCACAGCTGACATTTCCAAAAGGTTTCGGTTCCACCTTACAATGTCATCGCCTGTGGCACAGTGGTTGGAGCAACGGGCTCCGGTACCAGACCCCTAGAGTTGCTCCTTTCGAGACATCTTTGTTCATTTGTTCATTTACATCCATGTCCCCGCCACTACCCTTTCCGCCCAGCAATATGTTTGTGGCTGCGCACAATCCAACGGCTTCTGAATGACTCTGCGGACGTCTTTTCTGAGTTGATGTTCCTTTTGCCCACACAATAATAACGATACTGTGCTACATGCTTGTGCAAAGGGAAAATCAACTGTCGAAGAAAGCAATTCTCATATTATGTATAAGTGTTTCCAGTACTCAGTCGTTTCCCAGCAGCTAGAATATTGTTTGGCGTGCCTTTTCAAGAACCAAAAAAAAATTGTAGTGGCTTAGCTCGGCTATACCAGAATATACGTAGGGTGAGATAAAGTTAAGCCGATTATTCTTAGCTCTCCTGGTTGTCTAGAATTAGCTTGATTATCATGCTTACTGCTGATTCAATGACAGACACATGGTGCACGCATTATGTGACACGTGTATATTCATTTTTTGCTCAACACCATTTCTCTATTGTCACAAAGACGGCTCAGTTGTCAGTGTAGTATCACGCTGCAGTCTCTATGGCCCCAACACATGGCGCAGCGCCGGCGTTGGGGCGATAGAGACGGCAGCGTCTCTATGGCAGCATCTCGTGCCCGGTCCCAACACCTGGCGCATCGGGACCGGGCAACGCCCGGCCCAACGCCGGCGCCAGTATGTCTGCCACGGCTATGACGTCACTTCCCTGGAATGCGCAGATCGGCGAGGCGCGCGTGGCGGCGGAGGCTCCGGTACGCCAGCTGTGCGCCGTGTGACGTCACTTCTCCTCGCGCATGCGCAGTACGGCTCTCGGACGTGCAAGCGAAACTGCTCGAGGTCGGCCATTGTAGGTAACGCCACAAAACGAAAGGAAAAAACAGCGCTCATGCGACGATGACATAGAAGGAACGATACATGATGCGCTGTCTAGACAGCGCATCGTGTGTCGTTCCTTCTCTGTCCTCGTCGTATTAGCGCAGGTTTTTTTTTCCTTTGGTTAAGCAACACCAACTGGCCTAGCGTCGTCCAATGCTGCAATAAAATAAATACTGAATGCAAAGCCGATGACAACTTGAGTTATTTTCTCAGGTGCTGTTGTGTGGCAAGGTCTGTAGCCTCATACTCGTCAAGATGTACTTTTGGGCTAGTTGGTTAATAATCGCAGTAGAACCGTGTTACTTAATTGTCGCTGTTCTCGTCTGGTCTGTTGTTTTCGCTGGCGCTGTTCTCTTACTCGTGCTTTGTTTTGGCACTGCGTCTACCAAAACCGTAATTACTGCAAAATCTACAGAAATATTAACGAGTAAGCATTTATGTCCTGATGAATATTGGCCGAAAACACTGTAGATATGAGTATGTCATCACTTCTGTTATAAACATCAAAAGGGAGTGGAACCATAGGCGTTGTTCTTAATCCACGCATGGAAGTCCGCTGTTCATTTTGAAATGCGCTGCAACAGTCCAAACTGCCAACACCTCGTCAAATGACTCACCTGACAACCCACAGTCACAAAACATGGTACACGTGTGTAGGTACATTTTATTATCGTCATGTAATGCGTCATTGCTGCAGCTCTGTATATTTCCATCTCAGATGCGGATGGCCGGTGAGGATAGCCGCGGTTTGTGTTCAATCTGTGACTGCTTTATGTTACAAAAACCAAAGACAAATATCTCTTGTCATTTAGGCGCTTGAAAAGTTCAGCGACATGCCATTCATTCGCACGGTATTCATTCTTAACCGCAACAATAAAGGTTATCTTCAATCTTCGTCATACTCTAGCTTCACCCACTTACCTGGCCCGTCATATATTTCCGTATCAAAGTCCGTAGTTTCCGTTTGCCTTTGTTGTCGTCGTTCTATTATTGTATATTAAACCGATTGCAATGTTAAACCATATAACCACCAATCCGCACGACTACGAAGCTTCCATAACTACGACTTGGACGTTTCCTGGGTAGTTCATCTTACCCAAAGATGCACAAAAGCTGGTGATCACTGTTGTTCCAGTGTCACACATTGCTTCCCCTGTCGTTAAGTTTCACAGATTGTATTTTTACATTCATGTAAAATTACCCTTTATTAAAGTGTTTACGATATCTCGCATCTGATGACTGCTGCTCTCCAGTTGGAGTGAAGAAAATACAGGCTGCCGATATCAGTTAGTTAAGGTGGACATCATTCAAAGCAACTAATGACGCCCAGGGTACCAGAAGCGGCTCTTTCGGGTGACCAGGCTAGATTAGAGCTATCACGGACTTCGTTACCTGGTGCGATAGAGACCGTTTGGGTCGCGGCGTTTTGCGATCCCAAGTTATGCTGCCACCAGACTAATGCCGCACTCAGGATATAAGCATAATCTTCACCTATACCCAATATGACAGAACACTGGCCCAATAAGCGGCCGCTCCGTTGGCACAACAACAAAGGTCGTATGTCGCTGCTGCAATCCAGTTGCCTGTGTGCGTACGCAATCTGTCCGAACAGCGCTAACCACTTTGCCACCGAGGCGACCCTTTCTGTCCGGATGGCGGCTTACTTTCAGCACACAGTGAAATGTCTCCTTCAGTCAACCTTCTCCATGTGTACATGTCCCCTAGGATGCGTTCGATGGGAATATTGCCGATGGTGTCGCGGAAGAGAGTCGTTCGACAGTGGCCGCTGACACGGCGCGCAGGCTGGGCAGGAGCAGCAGCAGCCGACCGAAGCGGGTGGGCTGTCGCGGGTGCTTGTGGCGAATATAGTCGCCCAATACGCACTGCGCCTGGTCCTGCAGCATCTCCACAGGTGCACGTCGCAAAGGCCGATGGTCTCTGCGGGTTAAAAAGGTACTTGATACGATAAGGAAATAACGTATTTTATTCACTTAGTTAAATGAAAGTGAGTGCCTCGAAGCATGAGCTGAGGAAACCTTACGCGCAAGGTTTCGTATACGCCAACTAAAGCGCCATGTTTATCGCTTGAGGAACTGCTGCCGTTCTACCATAAGATAAAATCATAAAATACAGCAAACAGAAACCAAAGCAAACCCTTATAATGAAATTTTGGTGGACGGATCACTAGCCGGGCAAAGAAAAAACTGCAGACGATCAAGCAATAATCAATAAAAAACCAAGCAATAAGGATGAAAAAACCGATGATGGACCACTGCGAATGACGGAAACGAATAGTGCAGTACATTTTATAGAATTTTACCATGACTCGTCTGGCACAATTTGCAGTTGTGTCTGTCTGCCCTCCAGTTTTCGCCACCTGTATGTGCGCTAAACCTGTACAGTTACTAAAACGTTACCAACTCGCCCGATTGAACACTTAGATAAATGCCTTAAAAGGGGCTGTAAATGCTGAGTCACATTTCAGCTTGTGCTTTAAAGAAAGGCTCGAGCAATGAACCAAACTGAAACAGTGCAAATGTCGTCAAGGGCCGACGTCGACTTATGTACGCAGGCATGGACCTTTTTTTTCTATGATGACTGGCGTGACAAGCAATTTATGAAATTAATGTGTACTGATTGGCTAGTTCGTGAGCCATGATATTGGTGAAGCAGTACACAAAAGACGCCCACAGACATGTAACAAGCACTGAACTTCGACCTCATTCGCACGTTCTGTGCAATAAGCAGTTGTGAAAAGAACTTTTTTGCACTGAGTGTGACACCAATTACTAAAATTCTGGTTCCTAGAAGTAAAATAAAAGCAGCCTTCTCCCGATGCTAAATGCCCCCTATTTCCGTATTTCTCGCCGCTTTGGAAGCCTATACAGCAGCGTACCCACCGTTCTACAAAGACATCGTCGTTCCGCACTCTCTGCAGAAACTGGACTATTATTCGAGTTTAACTTGCCGCGTAACAGAGCTGGCGCGCGACAGCCATAGCAAGCGTTCACTTACCAGGCTTGAACAGGACGACCGCTTTAAGGCAGCTACACTCGGTGTCATCCGGTGAGAGCTGCCTCAACCGGCGCATCACGTCCTGGATATAGTGCAGTTCGGCCGCGTGCTGCGGCGACGACGGTGCGCCATCCAGGTGGTCGGACTGGTGCAGGCGCAACGAGTTGGCGGCCGTGGGAGAAGGGCCGTTGCCTCCTTTGGAGCCCGGCAACGAGGATACTATATCGGCTGCCACCGACCACTGGGCCATGTAAGGAGGAAGAGGTCCTTCCACGACTCCTCCAGCAGGGTGACCTGCACGGGACACACGAAGTGAGTGCGCCGGGATGTAGGCAAGACGCTTGTTATAGTTTTACTATGCATGTTGGGCCGTCGTATTGTGTAAGTGTGTCAGCAATTCATGCGTTGAGAGGTTGGAGGAAAAAGCACGGTAGAAACCTGGCCTAGCTGGTATACAATATTGAGATGTACACCGACTTCTTATGTTTCTTCAACGGTAGGCCCTGGAAAGACTTTTTAAGCATTTCACAGCAGTAAGCAGGGAAATGCGTGCGTACGCTGACATCCTTCAGCCTCAGTGATAAAGAAGTCAGTTTCCTTTGTGTTGCAATATCGAGTCATTAGGTTTTAGATTTCGATTTTTTCTTGCACTAAGTTTCGTGATGGCTTTTGCAGGCGCTACTGAAGTGTGAGAGGTTACTCATTTGTTTTCCTGCAACAGACATTCCGTTACTATTCCAATTTTATAACATCACCTAATATCGATTGTACTGTGCGCAAGCTGCTCTTCACCTTAACCTCCTCAGTCCCAAGAATGCACTAATGAAAAAAGCTTTTGCAAAACCGTATCACTTGGCTTCCTACCCTTAAAAACAAATGCAGAAAAATTATGAACTCGAAAAATTGAACGGTTGTCTGAAAATGTGATGATACCCATTTGGGTACTCCTGAAACTTTTGAAGTCTCTATGATTGCGTGCAACAAAAGTATCAGACCGAAGTGACTTTCAATATTATCTTCAGGGCGTCCACAGTAATGAGAAATGTACTATTGTCGTACACGCTACAACTAAGAAAAAAAGCTTTCACTTGTCACGAGCACGCAGCCGAGCGCTCAAGCAGTACGCAGCCAAGCGCTCGTGCAGTACTTAGTCATTTTCGTTCACTCATTTTCCGAAAATGACTACACACATGGCGCCACTTCTCGGGACTTAGCGAAAGCAACTCATGCTTATTTTGGCAAGACTAATTTGGACACGTGAATATCGAATTGTGGTGATCTGTAGCCTTTAAAACAACGGTACCCAATTGGGTACCCTGGGACCGAGGAGGTTAAGGATGAGCTGATTCCCGACGTTTTAAACTCATCTTGCCTAGATGAACCTTGACCTAGTGAATTCGTCTGATATGAATCGAAGTCCGAATAGAATTCTTGCTAGAGTTGTGCGTGTTAAGTGCTCCGGTGTAATGTTGCACGAATCTGCTTCGGTTAAACGTGTGAATGACCGCTTTATCCTATAAGTAACTATTTTTCTCAGTTTTGAGAACATAAAAACCCTGTAAGAGGGAATAGAAGACAAAACCTTACGAGTCTTCATGATTGAGGGAAATGTCAGGCTCTTAGAGACAGCACTGCGACCTCTGATTTACTTCAAATGAGTTCTTCGATTTGCCAGAGCAATTACTAAATGCAAGCATTCATTCTGCCAACTTATGAGCTTTGTCTAGAGACGCGACCGCATCGTAGCCAATAATATGTCTATTTCAACACAGCAAAAATTAATCTTACTCGTTCTGCTTGGACTCATATAGAGGGTGTTTCAAGAAATGTGTCCGAAGATAATCGAACACAATTTAAATGGAATGTTTGCTCGCTGACTTCATAATTACTTTTTTTATGGTGGGAGATTTCTTATGACGACTAGACAAAGCAGTTACGACAGCATTAATAAAATTAATTAACTTATTAATTAGCGGAGACAAGAAGTCGGGTCGAGTGGGAGAATTACTGTCCTTCCTGTGAACAGGCCATCGCCGCTTTGATATTTGGAAACATCGGCCTCTGGTAATCATTGCGGAGCGACGAAATTCAACCAAGTTCACCGGTGAAACCGAAACCGAAGCTCCGATAAGCGCAATTAGTGGACGACCAGAGGGATGTCGCTGTTCATGACGGCGATTGCAGGGGCGTTAGTTTTTCTGCATTCTTAACATACGTGCGCTATACGCGCTCTAATCGTAAGCGAAACCAGCACACCACGAAGTGAAGTCGATCGATGGTTTGGTACAACGACGTTCGCTCATTCTGGACGTCTTGAAAAAGTATGGCAGCTACGCTCTTCCGAGTTTCGGCTTCGGTTTCGCCGGCGAAATCGGCCATACTTTATCACTTGTTATTAATTGCCAGCGGCTACTTTTGCGAAATCTGAAAGCGGCAAAAGACTTTTCGCAGCAAGGGCTGCAATTTTCCCATTTGAACCGACCACCTGAATACCCTCATTAAAAACTTAGTTAACTTAATTTGTTTAAATAGTGTCGTAATTGATGCCTCTACTCATCTGAAGATAACTGCCACCACAGAAAAAGTAATTATGAAGACAGCGTAAAAATATATAGCTTTCCTTATTTGTGAGAATTTGCGGACACATTCCTTGACACACCCTCTATAGCGATAAAGGGAATGTTCTGCTTACTCGCCCAGAAAGTTTATCTAACTTTTAACGAAAAATATAAGATCACTACATGAGTGAAAGTAATTTGAACTAGAATATGGTATTTATGCAAGGAGAACTGCAGCGATGGCAACATCGTCGGCATCTGCTTCCAATGCGGTTGGGACAGGGCTCGATTCCCAATACTGATCGAAAACACAACGTTGTTTTCTGAGGGGTAGAGGACTACACCGACCTGTCACTCGGGCGTTTATGAGTACTCATCTCGAAAGGTGGCCGCATAAGGTTCTGTAAAGGCCCCTGATCACACCTTAACCTACCACAGCCTTGGTAAAATAGTCCAACATCTGCCGCTGCTGTGGGAGCCAGAGAGTTGCTGCCTCCGGGAATCTACCGGCAAAATAGGTACAAGCGCACTTCCGGCCAGCTGCTCCCAAAAAAGAAGTACATAGTTGTTTGGTAGGGCAACCACCTTGTGCGAAATGGGTGTCATGGGACCGCCAGACTTAAAAACATACGGCCATCCTCTTTTTTTTGTATGCATACCACATTGCGGTACCCTACATGGGATTGTGGAAATTTTGCAGTTTTTATAAACGCCTCGCCAAAGGCTTTGCGAGTTCTTCGATAGATACCGAAGCACTGGCAGACATCCTGAAAGACTTGCGCAAAGATGATAGCAATGATCGCTATTGAAGGAAAAACCCAAGCAGCAATTGAAATAACGAAACCATTCATATAAGAGAATTATTTTATACACGAAGACCACTTCCTTTTGGGTGTAAATAGGTCACTTGTAGCAACAAGAAAGCGTTCTTGAAGGTGCTGATTTGCTTAGTGGGTACGCACCTGGTCACTCTTGGACAGCGTCTGAAACGTTGGCAGACATTTCACCCAGCGGATGACCATGAAGAGTAGCCTTGCCGTGACTTCTTGCACAGACCCTCCTCCCCCAGTGTTGCCCCAGGGGCACGGCTGCGTCGCCCCGGAGCCCTGCAGTCGCTGGCGGAGAGCGGCCTCCTCAAGCGACCCGAAAGGATGTGTGCTGGATGAAAGTAATGAGAAGGCGGACAGGCCACCTTCGGCCCCGAGCTTGGCCGAGAGCCCGGACGGTGGCCCGCCGCCGAAACTGTTGTTCATCGCTGTTCCTCCACCACCTCCACCTCCCCCCATCCTGCAGACGTTGAGAAATGTGGGGGTTTGCTGTATTTGTCTGCAACATATCTCATAAATAGGCATCGTTCTTTTTACGACGAAGCTGGTTGTGGCTAGGATCTGGCGAGGCACGTCCGCGGGCAAAAAGCGTGGAACAACAATTTTCGGAGAACCGATTCAGTAGACTAATCCATTGGTTTTCGAGTCGCAAAAACGGTCATGGCGTAAAAGGAAACATAAAGGTGTGTGATTTCGACGACATGGCTGGCTGACGTGAACAACTTTGCCTCAAAGACAAGATCACTTGCTAAAGAAACAAACGTCAAGCCACTTTTGCACTTGTACACCGGGATCTTTGAGTGCATGGTACTTAATTCACTCAATACAGTCAATAATGATAATATTTAAATTCCCTATAGCAATATTCACTATACCAGAACCACCATAGCCACAGCTTCACTGGCTACCATCTTCACAGCAGTGGAAGCGCTCTGGATTTTATTTCTGCGGAGCCCCGCGACATGTCGTTGAGTTACAAACCAGAAGAACACATCAATTAGACGCGAAGAGCAAGTGTTCAGCAGGAGAGAAGGCGTTCTAAACTGTATTGTCACGAAGAGGCACATTGCGCAAGGCGACTTATCTCCTCATTTCAGGAAACCACGCCCCTGATCAGTTTCAGTATTTGCACACTTTGAGAAGAGTTTTACGAGGAAAGGAGGCAGCACGTGCCAGTATCTGATACGTATTTGCTCACAGAATAGCGCCTCTTCATCGTCCACCTAATGTAGTGCCTACTTCGATTGCATATCGCATATCGTACGCTTCGACTTGGTGCATCGACTCCCTATGTAGCAGACAATAGTGGAACTAACTCAACATTGAAGTGTAAAATGTTCGCAGTCACGCTGCAAAGGTACACAATGCGATAAATAGGTAGTAGATTAGATATGTTATTCCTTTATGGAGTGTTCATCAGCCATTGTCCTCGAAAAATAATATAACACCGTCATATTGGATCAAGCTTTGGTTTTTGTTGGGGCAGAACTGCAATTATTTCTTACCTGACGCTGTTCCAGATAAGCTCCTGGGAGCGTTCCGCGTTGAGCAGCATCTGAAGCAGACCTGCGGAGCCGATGAAACCGTCCTTGGGGAACAATGGCGAAGAGGGTGGAGCGCCGTCGCCAACTGGAGAAGAGGACAGGGCCGCGGCCATGGCGGCTGTCGAAGGGTCGAAGTGGCCCGACATCGGCGGCTGCACGGGAGGCGGCGGCGGCTTACCCGCCGGAAATGACAAGCCCGACAGCAACAGGCCACCGCCACCGGCTGCCGAGTGCGGCACCTTGGGTCCGTGTCCTGTGGGGTCTCCGCCAGCCTCCTTGATCTTGGGTTTCCTGGGCCCACGCTCGTGTTGTACTGCTGAAGAGAAGGGTGGCGCGCATGCGTTGAGCTGACGGCGGCGATCGGAGCGCTTCATAATTAGCACTCAGTATAGATGTTTTCGTTCATGAAGTTACTGGCAAACTTTTAAATATAAATAATTATATTAATTAAAAATCTGGAGGCTATTCTATTCCTTGGCTTAGGTGTCTGGAGTTAGCACTCGCACGTCGGTGTTCGTGTGCTCTGGTGCATTCCTTGCTGTTAGTTTGTGTTTCGCGCGCTCCAGAAGCGAATCTTAGAGGCCACGTTGCAAGATAAGCGTGGTTGATGATTGCTCTGCCAGGTGCCGCCACAATCCCCGCTGCTCACAAGAAAACCGTCTGTCATTTCACTGAACTCATTCTGTTAATTTTCATTAACCATCGTGACAATAAATAGGCCCTTATCTGAAGTGAACTTATGCTCCTATATGATATGCATCCAATACAACTCTTAACTTGAATCAGAACCGTAGATTATGTACTGGTTTCGTTTTTGAAAACAAATTATCTGAATATTCGGAGAACCGGAAGTAAGTCCTCGACTGGAAGCGCTTGGAAGAGAAACAAGACTTTCATTGAGTACTAGTGCCAATAATAAATAAATAGTGGTCTTTATATGAAGAATTAAATAAATGCGTACGGAAAGATCGGACCACTAGCCTGCGCGATGCGTAATCAAATGAGGGCTTCTTAAACACCTCGAGTATTTTTTCCTGCTCAGTGCTTCATTTGACAGTAGGTGAATGCATTTTAACGCGAATCTACTTTTACTTATCGTGGCATGTTCAGCGCGACTACGTCCGGGAAGGCAATCTGAGGCAGAAAAAATATATGTTAAATTTTTCTTCTTTTTTTATAAGCTGGCTACATAATATGGCTTTATTGTTTGATCAGAGGAGAGACACTCATTTTGTAGTGCGCCTAGAGCCCGTCTAGGCTTCCCGTCTTGGCCTTAGTGCTCTCACCCGCTCTTTGCTATCATAATGAAACAGGTGAATCAACAGCAAGTTCGCGCCGGTAATCGGTGTATAGCCTGACACGACCCTATCAAGTACTCAACACGACCATCAAACGTAAAATTACGAAGACTAGCAGTAACCTACGCGCTTATTATGTCAAGTACTGCAATTGTCTGTAAGGCTAAACAAGGGTACCTGCATCACATCTTTTTTTATAACCATGAAACAACGAGGTTTCTTATGTACTATCGCGCTCAGTATGAGCTACGTCACGCGAGCGCGTGGCCGAGCTCTCTGCAAGGCTGTACAGTGGCGTCGATTATGGCATATTTTCGAGTTATCGGGAGAGAGTTTGGCTGTCCCTGCAAGCGCACATCGCCTCCATTTGCTTTCACCCTCGCCCTCGTTTTGCCCTGCGGTGATATCAGCTTCGAAAATGATAACTTCGAGGGAGAGAGCAAGCAAGCCGGGGCGATGCGCGCTCGTGCGAGCAGCCAAACTCTCCCCCGATAACTCTAAAACATGCCACAATCGGTGCCACTGTACAACCTTGCAGAGAGCTCGCCCACGCGCTCGCGTGATGTAGCTCATACTGAGTGCGATAGTACTAGTAGATTTCATTTTGAGACCGCCGTTGGCAGCCGGGGATAAGATATTATGCGCCATGTGCAAAAGAAACACCGGGATCTTTGAGCGTGTGTCTCTTTATTTGCTCAGTATATCCAATAATGATACTATAGCAATATACTGTAGCAATATTCACTGCATACCAAACGCACATCAGTCATAGTTTCACTCGCTTCCACCTTCACCGTAGTGGAATTGCCCTTTTTTTTTCATCATATATATACGTGCAAGAACACGATAACCTGCTTTCTGGTATACCTGGTACGTTTCACAGAAGGATATTTAGCTTGAAAAGACATCAAGCCAAATGCTTTAAAGCTTACAGGTCTACCTTCAAGTGCCCACTGAGGAGTAATTTCGAAGAATTTTGAGCACGTGAGTTTCACCAACAGATCATCACAAAATCGACAACGTGGGGTCCACTTCAAAAGAGAAATTAGAAAAGAGTAAGGCGAATAAGCAATTACAAAGAATCACTGAACACAATCCTACAGCGGCAATCGACTTTGTCAGATTCACAAAGTTCTTTTACGTGTATTTTAGAAAATTGAAATACGTAAAGGGGGTAAATAAATTGTCTACCACAATTAATTTCAAGTGGGCTATTCTGCGCACCCGCATGTGTTGTAAACGACACATCCATGACGCCCACATTTGATTCTTCATGTGGCCGTATTTGGAGAGCATGCCAGTTCTTGATCCCGGAAGAGCATGTTTTCTTCTCCTACTGCAGTATATTTCATCGTTGACAAAGGTATAGAGCCTATTGAAAAACGTTTGGTAAATAATAGGAAGTAATGACTACGTCTTTAAGATACACATAATCATTCCATTTTAACGTGTATACCTTGAAGCACGGCTGGCTAGTGTTTTGTTGTATTCTGCCCTTATCGCTATCTAGTAGCCGTGTTTAGAAAACGAAGCCGGAATCGTGTGTTCATCCACAGAAATATCATGGTCCTCAACACTTACCTGCACCCCTACCCAGCTTATCTCCCAACTTTTAATCCAACACAGATGAACCGATGATATGTTTTCCACGAAAGAAGCATATTTTTCAACAAAAACGAATCATCCTGGCGTGTGATGGCGTTGTTCTTTCAGCTTGTTTGTTTGCTCGGTTTTTGTTTGTTTCTTCAGTACAGAAAGAGAAAAAAGTAGTCGTAAACTGAAGTCGCGTTTGTTTCACCTTGTTGAAGAGTTCAGGCTTTCGTATGAGCATTAACACAAGAGACCATTAACTTCGTACCTGTTGTACCTTCGTACCTAACTTGCAAGATAACTCCAAGTTTAACTTTGGGCTAACATCCCATCGTGCAGAGCAGGAACAACTATATTGAATATGTACTTGAGCGGACACACCTCATAGAGAATGCAATGGGGCCACTGCTGTTCGAAACTGTCTGATTCAAATCATCCATATACCACGCCCAACACCGATGTGCAGTGTCAGCAATACAAAGGCTTCCAGTAAGTCTCAAGGTGTCCGTTAATCCGACTTCGAAATTCTGTGAGGGAAAACATTTATAACAGCAGCGTCGTTCGGCCCCTGGACACGGTACACACGCCAACTGCAGCCGTGGAACTTTGCTTAGGCGTTTAAATAAAGCGCGCTCACAATAAATTCGCGGCTAAAGCACGTTCCGGCTGCAGGTCAATCAAAAAAAGCTCGTCGAGTCGTTATTTCGGCCGACATACAGTTAAGCCCGCGGACGCAATGTCATGACACGGCGCCGTTAGCTCGCTCAACAACTCAAGCGCTCAGGAAGCGGGGAGCGGCGAAATGCGGAGCTGTGTTTGACCTAGACTTAGCGTGAGATCTCAGCTCCGTCGACAGCGAGTGACGGCTGGCTTGGGCAATTTCGAGGGCACACGGGAACCATGGCAACGCGGCTTGCCGAAATGGAAATGCCTTCGCAAATCCCGCGATATACGTTGTCGGCCGCCGCCAGCACGTAGTCGACATCGCGAAATGCCCCGTCGCGAGCAAACCCGCACCGACTCCCATTACATGCAAGTGCTTAGTGCCGCCAGCTAGCCCGGCTGGACTTTAGGAGTTTTAGTAGTCATGAGGAAAGGAAATGTTTACACTGTTGAGATTGCTGGCCGCATTTGGTGCGGGCCTTGTTTTGAAAAAAGTGGCCATTACAAACATTATTGACTTAGTATTGCATTCAGAAGACACCAGAAAGTGTAAAACAACGTTTATGGTTGTTGATTCATTTTTGTCTGTGGGACATCTGACTTTAATTTATTTTCGGAAGTTGCCAAAATAGATGGAAAAACTAAACGAACATTCCTGGCTCGTGAGCGGTGAATCTCAACATTGCAGCTAAATATTATAGGTGAGTGATTTTCCCAATGTCAAACATTTCCTATACTGCCGAGGTGCCGACTTCCTACCCAATAAGTTTTCTGGTGATCAAAACATCATCACGCAAGATGATTAAAGAAAACACCGTTCCCACATTGAGGCTACAAAACCACCATCTCCGATATGTAGTAGGCAAACATGCCTGTGGAGCCATGATTGAGCATCAATGCCTTGCTGCTGGTGCTGCTATCCATGGAGGAACTTAAAACAAGTTTTGATGGGACCTGCCTATATCCGTACCTATTATTTGCTCTGATGGCAACAGTGACTGTTTTTGATTAACATCTTTTCAGCATAAATGTTCCTCGGCCGGTGAAGTAGTGTATTACTGCCGCAAGCAGCTTAGCATATGACAATGCGTCCGTGCATTATTGCTTCAATATTGTTGTTTATTTATTTGTTCATCCACATATTAATTATTATTCTTTAGTATTGATATATTGGATTGACGGGGTGATCTAGCGCAGTGTGCCGTCCTCTCTCTCGTCCTGGTGTCTTCGCGTTTGTATACAGTGTCATGGATTTCCAACAAGCCGAAGCCGCCACCCTTGTGATCTATCTTGACTGCAGAAAACCAAGAGTGCCATTTTGTTGATGAGAGGCGGATATAAGCGTTCTGCGCGGCCACAGCGCTCTTTGCGTCTGCTTAAGTCCGTGAAAGGCTTATAGTGTAAATGCATTGTCTTGTGCTGGTAGGGCAATCACCATGCATATGCAGCGTACAATTAGAGATTTCCAAGAAACCACTGAGGCAAATTTCAAGAACTTCGTCAAGGCACCATAGGTGGAAAATTTTATTAAAATGAAGGAGAGTACGCGATGAAGATAGCTACCAACTTGTGGCGCTATACGAATTCTCCCCGTCTCATGAGCAGCAGTGACAAACAATAGCATCAGTTAAATAAAATGGTGATGAAACAAGTTTTCAAGAAGATAAAGGCGATTTTTCAAGAAATCCGGTACCCAACGCTCTTACAGCAGAGTGTTCCGAAGACTAAAGGCAAACCTAGCGTGGGAATAACTAGTGCCCTTGCACTCAATAATTTGCACATTATTAGCTGTGAAATACCTATACTGTGCACAAACACCCAATAAAACGAGAGAATAATATCTCTGACCAAGTGTACTGTGAAGGGAAGTGAATAGTTGCCAAATGCATAATAACTATAATGATTGCTAATAAGCGTTTAACGCGCATGAACCACTATTGTTACGAGGCACGCCGTGGTCGGCGACTCCAGATTAATTTCAACTAACTGGAGTTCATTTAATATGCACCTAAATATAATCATACGGGTGTTCTTTGTTTTTGGCCCCATGTAAAGAGGGCTGTCGTACTCGGGAATCGAACCCGCACCCTCGAACTTATCAGGTTGCTAAATGCAGCCCTTGAGGACTAAACAAGTACATTCTTCAAGAGCATGCCTTACCTTAGTGGAGATAGCTTAACGCTCATGGACCCACCGCAGTGGTCAAGTGGTTATGGAGCTTGACTAGTGACCCGAATGTCGCAGGATCGAATCCCTGGCGCGGCGGCTGCATTTCGATGGAGGCGAATTGCTGGAGGCGCGTGTACTTAGTTTAGGTGCACGTTGAAGAACCTCACGTGTTGTTGTTGTTGTCGTTGTTGTTGGATTTACTTTATTCTGCTCCTGAGAACACAGTAGTCGAACTTTCCCGAGCCCTCAACTATACGGCGCCTCTGATAATCATGTCGTGGTTTCTTGAACGTAAAAACCTAATAATTGTTGATTAGCGGTCATGGAATTGTCTTTTCGAAGAAGCTTTGCGCGACTTCTCCTACGTATTCCGTTAAATCTATCCGTTCGTTATGAGAACATGAGCGTAAATGAAGATTATTTTTGCTGTATCGGAACTTGTCAGTGAGCACAGTCGCATTTAACACACGCATGCACCGATAACGCGGACCGCAACTTAGAGTATCTTTACTTCTTTCGTGGCGCTTTTCAATGCGACGACCGCCAACAATCCGAACGTCATGTCCAATGGAGCATGTTTCTGCTTGATACGATGTTTAGAGTGAAATCAAGAGGCATAATGTAATCATAAGTAAATAATTTCGGCGCATTTCTTATATTGCTGATATCAATATGAATCATTTCCCTTTTTTTCGGTGACACTGTGGTTCGAATACTTTACGCCCCGGTTGCCTACTAAGCACACGTGCGCTCCCCGACAGTCGATGTGCTATCACAAGAGCGAAAAGCGAAATATTGAGGCGCCATTCCTTCTCGCCCACAAAATTTAAATAAAGAAGCAAAGAAAAAGATAAAGAAGCCGGATGGATCAGACGGGAAAGTTCTGTGGAACGTCGCCACTGAGGAAAGTGAGGAAGGGCGCTTAAGGAAATAAGAAGGGGAACACAGGGACGTGCAAAAACATGGAAGGAAGAAAGTCTCGGCAACGCGCGTGCTCGATGGCGACGTCGTCGGAGTGAAAAAGCGAGCTTTCTGCAGCCGGGCGTCTTTGTTTGACTTGGACTTAAGCGCGCGGGGTCGTTCTCGAGAGCAACGAAGACAGCGGGAGGCGAGGCTTCTCGCCTCAGCCAGGAAACCATGGCAACGGCACTTAGTGCCCCAAAGCCGCCGCCCGTGACCCGACGCGCCCCGCGCTCGCGCGAGAAAGCCTCGACGGCGACGTGGCCGTTCCTTCGGCGTCGCCGCTGATGCTTGTGTCAACAAGTGCGAGCGCGTTTTTGGGGAGCAGGCTTTGGGCGCTCGCGCTGCCGGCGCCAAGAGGTGAGGAAGGGAGGAGGTTAAGAAGAGACGGGAGTAGGGAAGAAGGGCAGCGTGCTCCCTCGAAAGGAAAAGCCCTGTGTCTACGTGTGCTCCTGCACGGCAAAGTTAAGCTTCGTGCTTCGAAGCGAGACGCGTGCTCCTGCTTGAGGCGAGATACTGAGAGCCCAGGAGACTAGAATAGCGATGGCACGAAGGATAATAAAGTTGAATATTAAGGAAAATATTGGAAGAGCGGTATTAATATTACGGCTCTGCGATTGGGGAGCGCGGTAATGTTCATCTCGGCGTCCAAGTTTGTCGCCCTATGCAATTCGCACTTTGTCTCAGCTAATATCTTCATCGCAAAACTTCAGACCTTCTGAAAACCGACGTCGAAGAGAAAAGCATGATAGACAGACACTAAACTTATCCTGGTATCTTCATACAAAAATACAGGTGTTTTTGTAGATTGATACTGGTTGTTTAAGTGTAGATTATATACGTATGTTCTATCTAGAGTTGCGCCACACGTGCTCAAAGAGCAGAGCATAGTCGGGAATTATATATGAACTGTTGCAGTGGTAGCTAAAGTTAGGAAAGAAATTGTACTAGTGTGGCAACTTATGTAACAAATACTGTTACACACACCGCTAAATAAGTCACATATGTTTGCGTTAACCTGAAATATATGTTGCAAGGACAACGTCACATTGCTGGCATTATCGTATATACGTGACCGCGTCAACTGTTGCTGTAGACGAAACTACACGTATGTAAGCATGTACACCTTCTAATCCGAATTGATCACTGTGGCAGTATTATTCATAAGAGATACAAACACAATGCCAGGGACCACACCACACAACATAAAAATGGTGACAATGTGTTCAGTTGTGTATTAGTTATCCTAAGCTTTTGCACAAGCTATAGGCATAAGTTATTCCGCATTCCTTTATACAGACAGGAGTTTTTCAGGGGTACGAAAAATGTAGTTTATTACAGCGAAGTTGTCTATGGTTTGTATCCGGGATTTTATCTGTTTACAAACTCCTAGTGCCCTCTATTGATCAGTAGAAGAACTAATGTGCATTGAAGGATTTCGAAGCAATAAAGTGGAATCTCTCCAGCCCGGTAACCAGTGGTGGAAGAAACTACTGCACTAGAGAGAGAATTAAACTTTATTTTAGGACCAAAGCGTGCGTTCTCCTCGCCCAGAGCTGGGTGCCCTCCTTATTCCACGCAACCTTCTCTTGCAGCCGAAGTCCGGGCCCTATAGACAACCGAAGCTGGTTGTCGGTGTTCAGTGACGTCATCAGTGCCTCCCGCTGGTTTTCCGGTTTTGATTGTGCGCCCTGTTTGTCTGCGGGCGTGATGCTTTGATTATTCTGGCATCCTCATGCTATATGGTACAGTGTGCTCGCAGTCTCCGAGTAGTAGGTGCAGTTCCTGCTGAAGTTTCCGGGATGCATTACGTGGAGTAGTGTGCGTGCGGATAGGTGTCTGCCTGGAGCCTTCTCCAAGTCACAGCTTGGTCGCTAGTCAGGCTTTTGTGAGCAGGTGGATAGAGGCGTCGCTGCTTCCTGTAGTTCTCGAGTATTTCTGAGTATTATCTGGGTATTCGCTCCTCTGCGTTTCCGTACTCTGAACATCGCTGTGGTGTAGCCCTATGTCTGTGATTTCAAGAAGTGTCATGCGCCGCTTAGTTCCCCGCTATGGAATCATGCCTTGGTGCACAAAGGATGCTTGCGTCTTCAAAGTCGCACTTGAGAATAACTTGAAGGGCTGATCTTCTGAATGGTCTTTTTAATAATCTCCGACACGGCTGTTGTGAAACTGTCACGATGGGGACTGACGAAGCGACTGCTAGCGTAATGCCCAGTTCCTCTTTGGTGATTGCATGATATGCATTTACTAATTCAGCAGCGAGCTCTTAAACTGATTCGTCTACCACGTTGGCTCCATATTTGTGTAGTCCTCGATATTTAATAACATTCGTGTATCTCACGCTCACATTGTTGCTAGAGCTCTCTAACCTTAGCTGTAAGTATTGTTCGTGTGCTTTCCTTGTTTCCTTTTCATGCTACAGGTGCATGTTCCAAGGTATTTTCCCCGGGAAATCAAGGATAATACATTAGAAAGAAAAATATTTTGTTAAATGTGCTGAGGTTTGAATTCCAGTACCCTCGCTCTCAGAAGGCAAAGGTCCTAACCTCTAGAACAGGTACTTTTTTAACACGAAAATGTTCTATGCCGGAGCCCTCGAAGATTTGCACGCGAACAGCTGATGAGATGAGTTTTGCTGACGCGGGTGAGCTGGGCGTTGAACCGACAACCCCTGGGTCCGCGACGGTACCGGCCGAGTGCTCTACCCACTAAGCTACCACCACGTTTTTAGGGGCGAAGCTCCTTAAGGCGGCACCCGTTCGTCCCTCGTAGTAGTGCGTAACCAGTCGTAACGCTAGTACCAGATCTTGACCTCCAAGGTGGTGCCGGTGGGAAATTTTTCCTGTGCGTTGTTGAACAATAAAAAAATTCGCAGCGTGCGCGTTAACTAAAAGCCGAATTCTTCTGTCTCTCATTCCCCATTAGCAGCCATTGGCATGTTCCAGTAGGAAACGTTAGTAGAAGTAGAAGTGTAAGTGTTAGCTAAAAGCCGACTTCTTCTGTGTCTCATTCCTATTAGCAGCCATTGTTTACCTCCAAGGTAGTGCCTGGTGAGACTTCTCCTGTGCGTGATTAAACAATAAAAATTTTGTTCCAAACGCCGTTGATTGATGAAATAAACCAACGAAAGACGCCAGATGTTTTCTAAAAGCAAAACGGAAGAACGCCAGATGTTGCTAAAGCAAAACGAAAAGACGCCGGCTGCTTAACGAAAGACGCCAGATGTTTTCTAAAGCAATGGTTTTCTAAACAATGAAAATTCACAGCGTACATGTAAAATTAAAGTGAGCTGCAAGTCGGCATAGCTCATCGAACCTTTAGTATAAACGCGCCCGATCTCTCGTCGGTGATGATGTACTGGGCAGAATTCACGGAAGATTCACGATTTACCGATGAACCTCCGCAGCTTCGCCCACTCATCATCATTCACTCCGTGGATATGCTGTGATTTTTATAGCGTTTATTAAAATGCGTATTAAAATACACATAAAAAGACATAAATATTATGTTTCGAAGATACATCCTCATATTTTCGGAGACAAGGCTTAGCAGGAATGGCTAAACAAACACAGCTGATCTCAATAATAGATACAAAGCATACCTGACGCTTTTTCTCCAGCGTGAGCTGAGACAGAGCGATAGCCTATTTCACTATTTATTTATTGCTGTGAGGAGAGTTGGCGAGTAGCAAGGGCGAGTTTGCATCGAAGCGGGCGGTCACGTCTCAATGAGTGCTCCCATGATGGCTTGCAACCCCATGTACAGGCGGTTGCTAATACAACAATTAAAGGCATACGCCATAAATGCGAAGTAGATTAAACATATCACTTATCGCTGTGGCGTAGTACGTACCAAACAAAAGCAAATGTGTCAACGTTATCAACTTTGAGTCGACTACATGTAGAACTATGTTTTGCAGCGCAAGCATGTGACTTCCTTACGCTCTACTGGAACCAGCTTTTGTGGTACGGCCACGACCGCTTAGCTGACCCAATGCGTTGGCTGGGGCAACAAACTGGTTGGGGGAAGGCTAGTTACTATAACGTGATCAAACATGGCAGCGCCCGTACGCCGCTGAGGAATATAGCCTATAGGAGATGTTGTCCGTGCTCTGGAACGGTGCCACCTGTGGCATCTCCCCTCACACTCTCTCAGCAATCACCTGATGGCACAGCAGCGCATAGCAAAAGTTGCGCGTTGCTCCTTCCAACGCGCGTTGCGCAACTGTTGCGCAACGCGGCGGCCGCGTCTAGCGGTGGCGTCCGTCGGCGGCGTCGATATCGTTGCAGCAGGCGAGTTATTCGGATGGCTCCCAAGCGGCCCGGTGATGATTCCACGGCAAGCGGTTCGGAGAAGCACCCCAAGAATGTGTATTCCCCCGAGACCATGGTATAGTCAGTCGAATGGCCACAGGATTTGGCCAACACACTTTCCAATTTACAAAGTGTCCTTCATTTTTTTTTAATATGGATGGATGCTATGAGCGAGGCTAATGCTTGGGCTAAGGTGACCACCTCGCGGTGTGTTAAGGCATTGACAATATTGCACTTCTCCTATTGGAAACGCGCCGAGTGGGACGGACGAATAGCAACGGCGTGTAGCAACGAAGCGACGATCATGATGCATTACCTCACTTTACCGCTTCCAGAAGGCAACACCACCCCGCCGACCGAGAGCACTGCGAGAGGACAGTGTGAGATATAAAAGACGCGTCTGTAAAGTATTCGGGGTTTAGGACCGTAGTGCAATGGATAGCGTGCCCGGCATCGGTTGTCCCGGAACGAGAGGTCGTGGGTTCGACACCCTTTGATGGAACGTTTTCCTTTGCCAGCTGATCGTGTGCTTCTTTTTGGACGTTATTTCTGTGACAGAAATACGGCCCGAAAGTCTTGGTGGACCCCGGCATAAAACACAATCGTGTAAAAAAATTTTGCAGTGGCTTAGCTCGGCTATGCCAGGATAACGTAGCGCTAGGAAATGTTCAGCTGATTGTTCTTAGATTTCCTGATTGTCTAGCATTAGCTTGATTATCATGCTTACTGCTGCTCCAATGACACACACATGGTATACATATTATGTGGCACATGTATATTTATTTTGCCAGGCAACTACTTCGGAATCTGATGTGTTAAGCTTCTCCGCTCTTCTCCGCCGTTGAGCAGCATTCGTGCTTTACTCCTCCATGGCTAAACCACATGGGCAAACGCCAGTCAGAGGCGCTATCAAGCGGCTCCAGCGCAGTGTCAGACGGTGACTGCACAGCGAAGGCGAATAGCTGCGCGCACACTGGCGCTAGTACGTCTATTTCGGCTACGACGTCACTCCTCTGGAAAGCGCAGACCGGCGGCAGCGAGTCGCGCGCGGCAGCGGCGGAGCGCGCGGAAGGTGCCGGCTCCGATGCGCCAGCTGCGTGACATCACTGATCCTCGCGCATGCGCAGAATGGCTCTTGAGGAGCCACGCGAAACTGGCTCGGCTAGGCCAGTGTAGCTAACGCTACAAAAATGTCTTCCCAAGCATCAACGTACGTTCAGCAGTGAAGCCAACTTTAAGGGAATGGCCGTAAGGTTGGTTTCTATAAGCTGGCTTTCCCACTTCGTGTTTTGAAGGCACGAGATTATGTTTTGGAGCGAACAATCTACGGGGCGGTGTCGTTGTCGATGTGTCGCGGACTCGCGGTAGACTCTGCACAGTGGTTCGAACGTTGATGGGTACGTTCACAGTCTGGCTTTCATGCACGTGGATGGGCACATTGACAATCTGGCTTTGACACCAAACAGGCCTCCTCTGTGTAGCCCCTCTGCCGTGTGCTATAAACAGCTTCGCTAGTCATCCGCCTTCACAGAGTGGAACGGATCCTCAATCTTTGTCGTAGCATTTGACTTGTATTAGAGCAGTAGATGCGTAAGGCTTGACCGGAAGATACATATTTTAGTGTGCGATGAAGAGACCATGCACGCTTTCAGGAAAGAATATGCCGCGCTACTATTCATAGCTATCACCTTGCATTTCTTGTCCACCTGCATGGTCTTCAGCCAAGTACATCAATTTATTGCAAATAAACCCAATATTAGGAACTCAATTGTTCTCTTGAATAAGCATTTCTTCTTTTTCTTCTCACTCGATGGTATCGATCCTTGGAGCCCACCCAGAAACTTGCTGCACCTCACATGCTATGACAGTGCTTTACGATCGACCTCTAACCAAGCGACGACTCCATGTCATTACGTCACCATATGTCATGACGACGACACCAATTTAGGCAACCTGCGACGTCATGATTACGTCGCATCTTCACATTTCTTCTGACGCATGTCTGAATCTTTTATGATGTCGCCCGATTTTAGAACAATAGCTCTCCCATTTCACATGCAAACCAAAACATCTGCTTCCGTAAATCTGACCTTCAAGCTCTGCGAAGGTCATGCCAGCGTTTCTGAGCTGCGGCGCTGACATTTCTGAGCTGCATCAGCTTCGTAGAGATATGGTTACAAATTGCCCGTGAGATGGTTCAAAGTTGTCCCCGATGAATTTTGCACCGACGTTTCTCCACTGGTTCAGCGCGTTGATCACGTGTTTTGTTTCACGCGCATCACGTGTCATCGCAATGCCGATAAAAAACATTCAGCGAAACGCAAATGCGACGCGTTCTCGAAAACGAACAGCTGCTCAACGTCATTCTCTCGTGCCACCAACGCCAGAACAGCTGACTGCATTCAAGTTAATAGCGCGTTTGCGCCAAGAACGCCTTCGTCACCGAGCCGCGTCTGTGCCGCGCGAAACCGAGCTGCAGCTCGACATACCTGCTTTAAGCGCGTTCAACCACGGCAATTTTAACAGCAGAGCTGTTTAAGCCGAGCTTTAGTCCGTCCGTCAGGGACAAGACACATCGCGGAGCAATGACGTCACGTCACGTTGCCTAGCAACCCCTGGTACATCTGTGCACAGCTTCGCGCTCGCAACGCTATCGCGCTCCTAGCCCTATAGCGAGGCAAGGCTGGCTACTTGGCTCAAAAAAGCTGGGCGTAGCTTGCTCTAGTGGCGCTATAGGCTAGAGACAGAGCGGAGCTGATCAGCACCTAGCAGGTCTTGGCCTGAAGCTGAGCACTACTGTTTACCACCCGGCAACACTGCACTCGTCTCTGTTACGGGGCCACCTGCCATAACTGAAGGCTGGCTTAGAGTGATACAGTGGGACTTGGCGACTCTGGGCATCACCTTCCAACACTTGGCAACACTTAGCGAAAACCTAGCAATGCCTACCAAACTTAGTAAGACTTAGCATAACATCGCTACACTCAGCAATGCCTAGCAAAACCTGGCAATGCCTAGCAAAACATACCAAAAGCTTATCAATGCAAAGCAAAACTCCGCAATGCATAGCAAAACTAACCAAAAGCTTAGCAATGCCTAGCAATAATTAGCATAACCTCGAAATACTTATCAAAACTTACTATAACCTCGTAAAACTTTGCAAAACCTAGCATAACCTCGAAAAACTTTGCAAAAATTTAGCAAAACTTTGAAAGTCCAGGACCGCTCGACCGCTGACACGCAGTTCGCGAGATCAAATCCCGGCCGCAGCGGCCGCATTTTACAGCGAAAGCTGTTATGAGATCATTTCACCGGCCGTTTTTGGCGCCGTAGTTGTCCGCCGCCGCTGCCGCCGCCGCCGGTGTCCGTAACCAGTATCGCTCGAAATAAGAAAAAAAAACGAAACAAGAAAAAATTCCAGGATCGAACGAGGTTCGAACCTGGGCCCTCTGCGTGGGAGCCCGGTATTCAACCTCTGAGCCACGCCGGTGCTTGAAACTGCTTTGCAAAAAGGTCCTATACATGCTTCATGTCGGGAAGGAACCACATTAGCATATGCAATATAGCGTGGTAGAAGAGTAAAAGAAACACCAAGCGTCGCACAACGCGAATTTTGTAACCAGGCGTCACACAATGCGAATTGCGCAACGAGTAGGTTGTTGAATGCTTCCAACCCATTACAAAGGGCTCTGCCATAATTCTTCATCGTCATCAGGCACAGCATCAACAAAGTGCGCATAATGCCTTACATGCGTTTAGCAGGTACCAACGCTCTCCGTAGAATGACGAAAAATGGCACAGTGCTTGCTGCCCTACTTCTCAAAAATTACAATGATTTATAGTGTAGTGGGTTCCTCGTAAGTGCACTTGTATTGGTTGCCAAGGAAGCCCATAAGCGCATGATCCACTTCCTCGGGGTCTCAGTAAAATTACAATGATTTATAGCGTAGTGGGTTCCTCGCAAGTGCACTTGTATTGGTTGCCAAGGAAGCCCATAGGCTCATGATCCATTTCCTCGGGGTCTCAGTAAAGTTCTTCGCCCCCCCCCCCCCCCGTCTCTCTCCCACGTCAACGTATGTTACACAGCATGACGGGAGAGGGAAATAGCGACCGGGCGTCACCCAATGCAAATTACATAACTGGTGGGCCGTTTAAAGATTCCAACCCATTACAAAGGGCCGAGCCATAATTCTTCATCGTCATCAGTCATGGCGTCAACAAAGTGAACATAGTGTCTTACAGACGTGTAGCTGGTGCCTCACTTCTCCGCAGAATGACGAATAATGGCTTAGTAGGTGCTTCCCAACTTCACAAAAATTGTGATTTATGGCGTAGTGGGTACCTTTCTAGTGTACTTGTATTGTAGCCCCAAGAGAGCTTAACGGGCTCTGGAAACGCCGCTCTTCTAGCTTTCGCTGTGACTGTGCTGCGGTTTCAGCGCAGGCCTGGTGTTTTTTGATGATGTCGAAAAGGCCTGAGGCCCGTGCGCTTAGATTTATGTGCACGTTGAATAACCCCAGGTGGTCGAAATTTCCAGAGCCCTCCACTACGGCGTCTCTCATAATCATATCGTGGTTCTGGGACGTTAAACCCATATCAACTATTATATGAAAGGCCATGACCAGCAAGTTGCCGATCAGCTCTACTGTTTAGCCTATCTATCCCTGCGCGAGTAGTGCAGGCTACGCTCAGCTTTTTCCTTCATCAAATTTTTCGTCTTCAATCTCAGTTTATATTGCTGTCTTAAGTGACAGCAAGGAATATGCTAAAGGTAACGCAGCGGCAGCGAGGTACTTTTAAAGATTTTTTGGGTATTGTTCTTTTCTAGAAAACTTGCGGAAATATTTCTTTGAGATTAACGCAGGTCTCCGGAGCATGCTTGAAGTTACAGAGAGATAGCTAGCAGGTACTACTGCACAGCCGCCTTTGGCTCCATTCGCATGAAGTCTGCGTTAGGACTGTATATGCAGGGAAAGCTGCATTAAGCTCTCCCATAAATGTTTACACGCTGCTTTAAACCTTCACCATATTTTGGGGAACACATGCTGTACTCTACCATCACATATTAGTGGCAGGAGCAAGGAGTGACACTCTCGTTTCTCTACCAAGCACTTCCGGTCCCGCACTTACTTCCGGTTCTCCGAATATTTAGAAAATTAGTTTTAAATACCACGGCGGATCCCTCCGTGATAAGAATCGGTATAACACGAAAGTAAAACGTGTCCTCAGAGAAGTAGTCAAATGTTTAATCTAAATTGACATAACAGAGCTTGCAGAATGTCTATTGGTGTTTGGCAACTGTAGCACCGTTTAACGTGGATGTGCCCACGTTGACGCTTGGTGGTACATCTCCATCCCGACGACTAACGTCCATGATCAATGATTAAACAAACCTTTGTGGTACCTGTCGTGGTTAACGGGGAGAGCGAATTCAGAGAAAGCGGTGTGACAACCAGAGAGC